>NC_088342.1:26110000-26267500 GCF_036884655.1 Musa acuminata AAA Group | reverse complement strand
AAATAAAAATAAAAATAATATATACAAAATTTTGTTTTTCTTACAACTTAGTGTACTAATATTAATTTTAAAGGGTATTAACAATACCTACAATTACAACTCAAGTTGTTGTGTTTACCTGAAATAAATAAATAAAATAATTACTGATTCGAGAGGGATCTATATGTAATTTTGTGTAAAACTGATCCCACCCCTTGATCTCTCGGTCATCTCTTTTAACCCTCTTAATTAAAAATAGCCTTGGACTCGATCTGATCTCTCGCTCTCCGTATGTATAAAGGGACTCGCACTTCGTTTCCTCGCCTCTTTGACCGAATAGGGAGGAGGGACAGATCTCGATCGATGGAGATGGGGAGATCGGCGATGGATCTCGCGGCGGTGGTGGCCGTGGCCACGCTGCTGCTGTGTTTCGGCGTCGTCGGAGTCAGATCGGACGCCTCCAACCACCGGTACAAGACGGGCGACCACGTCCCGCTCTACGTCAACAAGGTCGGCCCTTTCCACAACCCCAGGTGTGGCCCTCGTCCTTCCCTCACCTCAGATCTCTCCTCGTTCTTTCGTGATCCGAGACGTATCCTTGACCATTCGGAAGATCAGACCAATTTCAGGGTATATAATCACGGACTAGTCTTTTCTTGATCGCATCTGCAGAACATTGCGGATTTCTCCTCGTTGTTCTTGATATCAGGTCGTGAGCGAGTTGGCGAGCCTTCGAGACGGTTCTATATGTTCCAAAGATAGCAAATGTCCTCTGTGGTTACTTCCTTGATAGCAGATTTTGTGACAAGGGATTTTTGTCTTCCGATCATGTGACAAGGGATTTTGAGACGGTTCTATCTTTGTTGAAATCTTTGATAAACAAGCAAGCTTTCCAAAGTAGTCTTTAAGTTTACACCCGTAAGGAAGCTTTCGGTTTCTGAGAGTTTACGGTTCTTTATCTGAGATTGAATGGATTTCTTTTTCTTTTATCGTTCGTCCTTTTTCGAATTATGATATGTATTTTCTCTTCCTTTTGTTCTTACTCCTCGCACTTGTTTATGCCTTTACAGCGAGACATATCGATATTTCGATCTACCATTTTGCACCCCAGGTACGTTCCTGATTTAGTCTTTATCCCACCATCCATCCTGTTTTCTTTTATACGTTCATTTCATATTGATCTTGATAACAGAGCATGTGACCGAGAAAAAAGAAGCACTTGGTGAAGTTCTGAATGGGGACCGCTTGGTTGATGCACCATATAAGCTTGATTTTCGTGTTGATCGTGAGTCTGAAGTGCTTTGCAAGAAGAAGCTAAAAAAAGAAGATGTAGCCAAGTTCAGGAGTGCAGTCACCAAGGACTACTACTTCCAGATGTACTATGATGATCTCCCACTCTGGGGATTCATTGGTAAGGTTGACAAGGAAGGCAAGGACCTTGGGGAGTACAAGTACTACCTCTACAAGCGCTTCCACTTCGATGTTCTGTACAACAATGACCGGGTGATTGAGATTATTGTCCACACCGATCCCAATACATTGTTGGATGTGACAGAGGACAGGGATACCGAAGTAGAATTCTTATACTCTGTGAAGTGGAAGGAGACCAGCACACCATTCGAGAAGAGGATGGAGAAGTACTCCCAGACTTCTTCGTTACCTCATCACCTGGAGATCCATTGGTTCTCAATTATCAACTCATGTGTGACAGTTCTTCTCTTGACTGGATTCCTTGCCACAATTCTCATGAGGGTGCTGAAAAACGATTTTGTCAAGTAATGAATCTTCCACATTTCTGTCCCTTGGCTTTTATGGTTTTATTTTGTTGCAGAACATATAATTGTTGGTGGAAAATACTTAAGAGTTGAAATGTAGACTGATTTCCAAATATGGGCCTGTGTGTGAGTGAATTAAATAAATGTTTATCCTAACCTGTTTCCTATGTATCTGGTTACGAGACCCTGGTGATGCCTGAATATCTACTGCCATCTCTATTATTTAATTCAAATAAATTTTGAGCCCTATGAAAGTCGTTAGATGATAGAATATTTGATGATGGAAATGATTCTGTTCAGCCTTAACATATATTCAGTTGGATTTTTTATATTATATGTCTTTGTTCCCATAAGATCAAATTTAAAAGTTTTATTGAAACAATTTAAGCACTAAGAGATTCTTTTGCAAGTAGTTAGGATAATTGCTTTTGTAATGATCATTTATTAAGCTATGTAAAAGGAGGAAAAACCCTAGAGTACTAAAACAGTATGAGGAAAGGTCAGTACTGAGTATTGCTTGCATTTCTAGATGTTATTCGATATATGCAAAGATGTATATGCCAAAGTTATATGTAGATAGTACATCATGGAGTGGTTAATTTTTAAAAAAATGTGCAACAGCTGGATTAGCTGGTTATGGATGTCAAATAATAGGCATTCGTATGTTATATCTTAATGATCATGTTTTTGTGATCTTTCAACTCCACATTATGAACTTTAAATCTCAACTATATTAGACTGTTGTAGTTACCTGCATGATACTATAATAGTATATGTTCTATGCCTAGACAGTGGTAAGTGCTTCTGGGAGTGTCATCTTTCCTAACTATTATTTTGAACCAGAACTTCTAGCAAAAATCTTTTTCTTTTTTCTTTGGTATCTGTCTTTTTCCTTGAGAAAATTATATTCATCAATATTCATATGTGACTGAAAGAAGCCATTTGCAATTCACTTAATCCTTTGTGTCAGAAGGCTTATGCAGTGCCACCACTAGCAGCTTATATCTTCCCAAAAAGCTTGCCACCATCCTATTTCTTCTCACATTGAACTTATCTTGTGTGGTGGGGCATGATGTTGTCCTGGGTTGTAGGAAATGTTCCTGTTAATATAGACATGGGAAACTGTACACCAAGATGTTGGGAAGATTTTGAATTTCATACACATTTCTATGCATTGATTTCTTTGATCTGTTTCTACTAGTTTACTTGGAACATTTAGCTAACCCCAGGTTATGCGACATAATATTACATTTTAAATAATATAGCCTTGGGAATGCCACTTTGTTTTTCATACACAACAACATTTGGCACTAATATTTGAACTCGTAAGTAGTGTAGTTTGCCATTGTTCTCACTTCACAGCCTAATGGTCCTTGTCCAGGGAGCAAATTTATGTCTTAACAATTTTGTGTTTTGCTCGTAGAAATTTAAACTCAACTCAATTCTTATGTATTCCTTGGGCCTTTGTTCTAGGTATGCACATGATGAGGAGTCTGCTGAGGACCAAGAAGAGACTGGGTGGAAATATATCCATGGTGATGTCTTTAGGTTTCCAAAGAACAAGTCACTGCTGGCTGCCTGTCTTGGTTCTGGCACACAATTATTTACTCTGTAAGTATAATTGGTGAAGTTTGCTTTTATTAATTTGCAAATGGTAAAAGCTGAATTGTAAGGACCAACTTTTTTCTTTAATATTAAGTTAGAGCTGTTTTGAGTGTTGAAACCTTGGAGTATACATAGGCTATTGAAGGTTTTATTGCACGACATATTGTTTATCTTGATTTGCCTTAACCTTCTTTTTTTGCATGCATGGCAGGACGGTTTTCATTTTTATTCTTGCACTTGTTGGGGTGTTTTACCCCTACAATCGTGGTGCTCTTTTTACTGCTCTTGTGATCATTTATGCACTTACCTCGGGCATTGCTGGATATGCTGCAACCTCATTCTATTGTCAGCTCGAAGGGACAAATTGGGTATGTCTTTTTCTGCTTGTTTTTCACTGCTTTTTTTTTCTGTGATGCATAGCTTCATATTTCATGCATATGCTTAATTTAGAAAATGTAACAATCGACCTATATATAAGGTTACAAATATCTTCCTTTTTGACTGGCAGGTAAGAAATTTGCTATTGACAGGATGCCTTTTCTGTGGACCTCTGTTCCTGACATTCTGCTTCCTCAACACTGTTGCCATTGTGTATAGTGCTACTGCAGCATTACCGTTTGGAACTATTGTTGTGATTGTCCTCATATGGACGCTGGTGACCTCTCCTTTGCTTGTTTTGGGTGGAATTGCTGGTAAAAACAGCAAAATAGAGTTCCAAGCACCTTGTCGTACGACAAAATATCCTAGAGAGATTCCAGAATTGCCCTGGTATCGACAAGCTATTCCGCAGATGATAATGGCTGGTTTTCTTCCTTTCAGTGCAATCTACATTGAGCTTTACTACATATTTGCAAGTGTGTGGGGTCACAGAATTTATACCATATATAGCATTCTCTTCATTGTCTTCATTATCCTCATCATTGTCACTGCTTTTATAACTGTGGCACTGACCTACTTTCAACTTGCTGCTGAGGACCATGAATGGTGGTGGAGGTAAGACAAGTGTTTTTGTATTGGCAACAAAAATTTTTGTTAAACTTGTTAACATACATCAGTTACCATGCATCCATGCACCATCTTTCTTTACACAACTTGTTGCTGCATACAGCAAGATGCCTCTTCTTTTCAGAAATTTAATTGCTGCTGCATAGTGAGATGCTTTTGTGTTTCAGAATTCAGATTATCATTTTTTGCATGCTTATATCTATGCAAGCATTTTGTCACTATATTTTATTTGTAAAACATTAGTTGGTATCAACTGCATTTTGATACACTGATTATCAATTCTGTTGGGAATCATGTATGAGATTACATAGCCATTGTTAAAGATCTTTGGAAGAATATTAAGGATGCCTATGGATGTTTGCTAAAATTATTATATAGACTTTATGAAACTTTGAGTCATCTGGGTGTTAACATTTAAGCAAATTTCTCCAGTGATTTCAAAAAGCGGTGGGGCGCTTGCCTAAGCGCTTGGGCGAGGCTAGGTGAGGCGAGGCTCAAGCGCCTCGTTTAATGTTCAGGCGGTGCGCTTCAAAGAGGTGTCGCTTAGGCGCTCGCTCGAGCCCAAGCGTTGGGTGCTTCGGGCGAGCGCCCGATTTAAACCAGGCGACCAAACCAGCTTTTTAGATCTAGTTCGGTCGCATCTGCATTGGTTGCTTTGCAGCCTCCCCCTCACGACTTCCTCCCACTGTTGCTGTTGTCGCTGCTGCTATCGCTATCGTTGCTCTCCGCTGTCGTTGTCATTTCTCTCCACTGCCATTGTCGTTGCCTCTCTCCGCTTGCCACCTGTTGCTCTCCACTGCCGCTGTCACTGCTCTCCGCTAACGTTGCTGCTGCTCTCTATTGCCATCTACTGCAGCTACCGTTGCTCTTCGCTATTGCCCTTTGTCGTTGCTCTCTATTACCGGTGTCCCTGCTCTTAGACAATAGCCTCTTGTCCGCGACTTAGTTCTCACTGTGATCCAGCTTCTCACCTCGTTCTCCTTCTCACACTCTACTGTTAATAGTAGAGAAAATTTTAAAATATTAAAATATTAAAATATTTTATATTTTAATATTTTAAAATATTAAAATATATTTTTTATATTTTAATATTTTAAAATATAAAAATATATTTTTTATATTTTAATATTTTAGAGTGCCTCGCTTCGCTTGGGCGATCCCTTAGCACCTCGAGCGTTTTAGGACTTTAGCCCCTTTTGATCCCTAGCGCTTTTTAAATCACTGTTTTTCACAAAATCTACTTGATCTAGAAGTTGCAAATTTCTACTTTGATTGAAATTTTTGAATATGATAATTTTTTCTCCTTATGACCAATGCTTTCCCTGGGCCATGACTAATAGTTCTCTTTTGAAAACCAATCAAGAAATTCTACTTCCAAAGTAGAAATTTGTAACTTCTAGAGTAAGTAGATTTTGTGAAAATTTCTTAAACAACATGACACTCAGATAATTGAAAGTTTCATAAAAGTCTATATAATAATTTTGGCGAACATCCAAAGGCATCCTTAATATTTTTCCAAAGATCTTTAACAATGGCTATGTAGTCTCATACATGGTTCCAACATAATTGATAAGCAATGTAACAAAACGCAGTTAATGAATTCCAAAATGCAGTTGCCAACTAAAGTTTTACAAATAAAATATAGTGATAAATGCTTGCAAACCAATCAAGAAATTCTATTTCCAAAGTCTAGAAAAATTCAGAATCTTAATACATTCAGAAAGAATTTATTTTTTTTGACAATATGCTATTGTGTATATACTACTGATTTTGATATTTTATTGCTGTTTTCTTTGAGATATTAGCTCATTGTTATCATATATCTTACAACGAGAAAGGTTGCAAGCAAAGAAACTGTAGCATGTTAGTTTGTTCTGATAAGTATGGTAATACATGAATTGCATGTTTAACATGGTTTGTTTGGACTATGCTAGATGGTATTCAGCAGCTGAAAAAATTTAAGCTTACTCTTTACATTATTCAGTTTCAGAACCTAATTTATGAATGTAGTAAAACATACATATTATATGATGTGTGGTTCAATTGTTGATTCTAGCATGCATTTATTTATTTTAGATACCATGGATAAAAGTGACATCAACCCAATTAATATGTGCTGTTCCCAACTCTTCATCATAAGATTAAGATGGAAGAAACCCTAGCCTCATTGTTCTGTGTTTGCCCCTGTGATTGATGTGCAAGTGTTGATCATACGGGCAAATAACCTAGGTATTGTTTTTTCACAGAGCTTATGGACAGAAAAAGTTCAATCTAGCTGATCCCAAATGATTAAAATACTACGGCTGCTTATTGCTGTTGTTGTTATTATTAATATGCAAGTGTGCATCTCAAATGGAAAGAGGATATGGATCAGTCATTAACTCTTATTTTTGCTTAAAATGCATTCTCAAAACATATTGTGCATATTTATTTTTTTCTGATATGTGTGCATAACATACTTATAGTCTTTATGTTAATTTATTATTTCAATTTGCAAGAAAGACAGCCCAAATTTCAAAATCCTTAACTGATAATTGCTCAACATTACATTTATATATTCTTTGTTAAAAAATTATTTCCCTACTTATTCAGGTTTGTTGATAAGAACTATTACATTCTGTTATATATTCCTATGTTAATGTTTCAGTTACTTGAAAATTTTCTGCTTGACAAATACTTTCACTGGCTGCTCTCTCTGTCTCTCTCTCTCTCTCTCTCTCTCTCTGGTCTTGCATATTATGCAGCATGTTCTTCACGTAACCCTTTCCCAAGTACCAAAATATTTAATTCTTTTGTATAAAATTTTATTTTTCTTGGGTTTTAAACTGCTAAAATTCACATTGTGTAATGACAACAACTACTCTCAAATTTTCGCTTCTGCTTCATCCTAGATACAAATTATTAAGTTGCATATTCTGTAATAGTTTTCTGAAGTGTTAATTGAGCAGAGAAAGGTGTTCAACAATAACTTCTTGTGTGCACAAGGGTTTTACTTGTTTACCTTGTCAACTCCCGATTTGTTTTATGGTATACAAGTAATATAAACTGGGGATAGTTACCACCTGCTCTTTTGTTATTTTGATCTACTCTTACAAGGTGATTGTTAATACTGATACAGCATCGGGTAGGCATTGAATTCATCATTTGGCCCCTGCATATGTGAACACACCCCTGCAATAAGAAAAGAAATTACTTTCTCCTATGAATCATGTGGATCAGTCTTTGAAATATTTTGTTGACTGGTAGCATATCATATTGCCATTGGTTGTTTTGTCTTGCTGATTCATGGCTGTGTTCAAGGTTAGACAGGAATGGAAGCTCTAGATTCATGGTCACTGTACTTTGTTTTTCTCATCCTCGTGGTGATTGATAAGGACATTGTTATTTTTACTATTGTCACTTGATTCTTTAATCAATTTACTTCTGAAAAATAGTTTAATCAGTTCTTTCCCATCAAGTGGATTTGTTTTGCACAAGTTCTCAAGAGATTTGACTGATGGAGTTACATTTAGTTTTTCTCCTGGTGCTCAAATTTTTTAGCTCATCTGGGAGAGTTTTTTTTGCAAGATTTCAGAGACCTCACACATTATTTGTCATCTAAACCCCATGTGACATTGTGGGAGAATATGATTTGATTTTTTTTTTTGTTGGGCGTGCATGCTAGATTTTCTTTCATGCAAACAAAGGAATGATTCATATTCTTCTAAATCTAGTGAGAGGTACTTGTATTTGGTTTTGATTCATTTTGCTTTTTATGATGAATGATCATTTGGAATGGTTCTATCGAAACCAGAAGTATGAATTTTCAATAGGTATTTATTTATTTACAATGGCACCATGCCGTTACATGATTGATATTCTTGTACTTAGCAAATGTCACCATTCTTCCCATTGTTGAGATTTAAATAATGTTTTCGCTTATCATGATGCAGGTCTTTCCTATGTGGAGGATCAACTGGCCTTTTTGTATATGGATACTGTTGGTATTATTATTATGCTCGATCGGACATGTCAGGGTTTATGCAAACATCGTTCTTCTTTGGGTACATGGCTTGCATCTGTTATGGTTTCTTCCTTATGCTCGGCATGGTTGGATTCCGAGCTGCTTTGCTCTTTGTTCGTCATATATACCGATCCATCAAGTGTGAGTAGAGCTCAAGTAGAATGTCACTTCTGAATCATGCCGTTTGGAAGGAATGATTCATGCAATCTGTCAACAATCATTCTACATTGGAGACTTGGATGGCCTGTGTTTGAAGTCATAGAACATGATTTATTGTTTCCAGAAATTGGCATTTAGAATTTTTGATCAAATAGGTCTTGTCATAAATCAATTTTCCCATCTTCCACTTATGTTGGCGGCATTGTTTCAAAAAGCGTATGGTATACATGCTTTCATGCGTTTTATGAGGCAGTTTCCCAAACACACGCTTGGATGTATTAGTGGACTCGTTGCTCTATACATGTGATGGATTTGCTAGTATAATGAGTAATTTCGTGGTCATGTAATTGCTTTCATTGTGAAGAGTTTGGGTTCTATACTCAAATTGAACAAATTAATCATCTTCCTATCCATCTACGATTTTGCTTAATTCGTACCATGTCATAGCTAACACAAATGCTCGTAAATAAGCTACTTTTTCGAGATATCATGTGGTCACTTAAATAACTGTTAGTCCAAAGGAACAAGTGAATAGACTGTCGCCATCACTTTATTGGAACCACACAGGTATAGTTGGACAAACATTAACATTTACAATTGAAATAGATACACTTCCCAACCTGACCGAATGGAATAAAGGATCCGAGTACAAAGGTATCAAGGAACCGCATCTTATTTTCCATCTCTCACAGTCCTTCCCGAATAGCACCACCCTTCTCTATCTATCTCAGCCATAGTTGGACTACCTTGATGATGCAATAATTACATGAACACCTGAGGAAAAGCGACAATATAATATCACAGATGTAACACATTCGATGCCATTTACCATCCACATCTCCCCGACTCTCAAGCATTCCCTAGCTTTTGCAAAAGCTAGGAGGCTTTTTTGCCTGTGGGGCAACAGACTAAGAGGACATAAAAGGAAGGGTGTGTTGGCTTTTTCTGCTGCTCGTACAAGTACATGTGAACCTTGACCTAAAGCAAGTAAAGCGTGTTGGCTTTATGTTATCAAATTGAGTTGCCACAGATTGGTCTCACTACCTGACATTTATGATCAAAGGCCAATTAGTTTTTCTTTTCTCCACCAAGTTAAATAGCTCAATATCAATACGGTAGATAAATAGCTCAAGACCAGCTTGTAGAACTTGAATCAACACAAAACTTCTAATTATTTTCTATGTATAGATGATGTTAAATGATTTTATTTGTCATTGATGCCAATGATATATATAGTTAGAAGTCAATCAAAAGGTAGTGTTGATTAAGTGTTAGAGAGAGCTAATTTTAGAGGATTAATTCTTCAGATATAATGAAGAATTATATTCTGGGATGAAGTTTTCTGGGAGAACACTATAAAAAAAATCTTAACAATAGACTCATTTCAATGCAAAGCCAGCAAATGTGTGAGTGTTGTAAGATTCCTTGCTTTGTGTGAACAACAATGCCGCACCCATGTCTCGTCTTTCTTAACACTCCGTATGTACGAAGACGTCTGTTCACTCTTTTCTGAGAGAATGAGCAAGGAAAGGCCTTCGAAAGAAGTTTAAGTTCCTCTTCTGACTCTAATATTTCATGGCAGGCGTGCGTGCGGTGAGGTCACCATAAAGTTTCTATATCCTTTTTAAAAAAAAAAAATTATTTTGCCTTTTCTATTCTATTTCTCGGAGCATAAGACTTCCGCTAATGCTGGGATCCGATATAATCAATATATACAGCCAGCCTTAAGGTGGTATTATGAATTAGGTAAGACGACAAGAATTGAAACAAAGTGTTGGTGAGCTGGAACTAGAATGAATTCATTGAATGTGGTTTTGTTAAGTGCAACCACGGGGTTTAATCCCTGCTATTGTTTCCAAAAATTTACTTCTGCTTGATGTCCTTGATACTAATTTGTCATGTTTGATCTACAAGTATTCAACAGCAACCACAGCTTTGCTCACTGGTCACTGCTCCTTGTGCATCTTATTTCGACTGTCTAAGGCATGCACTTGGCATCTATGCCTGATGGTGGTTGAGGATTACAATCTAAGTTGTTGTTGGCTCTAAAGATCAATTGTGATGCCTGTTCATCATATGAAGGGAAACATAAATTAGACTAAAACCTGGATACAATAAACAAACATGACTGAATCCATCCTCAATTGATGGTCCATTTCACTTCATCTCTCATCAAATTACTGTCGTTGAACTTTCTACAATGTAGGGACAACCCGTTTTGTCATTGACCTCAGAACAGGTTTTAGAGACTACGCATGCATGCCCCATCAATGCAACCTGCACAGGGTGGAGATGTCAAAGAACAGGCAAAAGTGTCCCTTTTATGTCCCTTGGTCCACGTCGAGCCTTATCATGTGGGGTTTCTGAAAGAACATTTCAATCATCTGCTTGGGATGATTAGTCTAAAAAGGTCATCAACAGCCTCATGTACTTCCCAATAACAGGCCACATCAGATTTACTAATTTAGCTAAGTTTTGAAGGAAATTAGGGTTTAAGAAATCCATTGAAGAGTCATCAACCTTGCCAACAGAGGAAGGCTATGTAGACATGACATACATTATGGTGGACCCAGTCAAGGTTGGTGCAAGTTCAGAAAGGACTATTTAGGAGCCTGAAAAAAGTGAGTTAGAGCTACAAGGTTTGTGTAATCAAAGTAGTACTATTTGCTTTAATAAGTTTTAATCATGTTAGTCGATGATATCATACAATTAGCTAGGCACTGAAATAGTTTAAACAAAGCAGTCCTTAATCATGGAGAATATAATTTTATCATGATTTGAAGATTGGAAATAGCTCCAAGTCGTCCTTTAAGCATTCTCTATTCAATTCAATTCAGCGTCAAAGTATGTCCATGACCTTTTTAGGGATTTGGTTACCTGCAGAAAGTTGGACAAGCCAACTCTATATTAACTATATAAAAAAAACTAAGGTGATGACAAAGTAAATGATACAAATAATCACTATTTTAGATAAAATTAAAAACATAAAAATCATCCTAAAGTTTTTATTATGTAAAAAATTTTATTGTTAAAATTTGAAATCAAATAATAATTGATCAAATTTATGATGTGTATCTCTTGATGTCACTTACATAATGCATCTTTTGATGTCATCTCTTGATATCACTTATAAAATTTTTATCTGATCTATGGGTATAACATCGTCGGATTCAAGAGCTATAATAAATACCAATCAATAAGAAAAATTAGATTCATATTTTTCTCTCTTCTTGTCTTTCATAGAACCAGTATGAGTAATTGATTAGAGATAAATGGGAGATATGAGAAAATATATAATCTTTCATTTACTGGTTCACATGACTAAGCAGAGATAGAGAGAAGATATGTAATCTCTCAATAATATCATGTATCCCCATCTCCTCTTTCTTTGAATCCCCCTATTAGTCTCTAGAAAATCTTATCTTTTAGAGACGAGAGTTGAGGATTTGGAATTCTACCAAAATTGGACTTCATTTTTATTTTCGATAACACATAATATAACATTCTCTCACTTGGTCTATTAATTAGTAAGATATAAAAAAATTTAAAATAAAATAAAATTAAATAAAAATATATTTTAAAAATAATTTTTAATTAAATTCTAAAATTTTTTAAAAATATTTTACACGTGCACATGAATTTTATAAAATAGGCCAATAAGTCAATCAAGAGGGACATCGAGATGACTAGATAGACTGGTGTGTTGTGTACTCATCTATATGATGGAGACGACTAGTCTCATAGTTGCTTGTATGAGGATACTAAGGATACCGTGTAAGTACTTATTGGAGAATGAGTTCACTGATTGATTCACTTATGAAATGCTGGATGGTTGATGATACCTCATTGTTAGATAGCGATTCCTTTATACCAGTGGTATATCTGATCCTTAGACTTGAGATACCGATGATGTCTTGTATGAGTACTCCACTTTTTGATATTGGACTTATAAACCTAGAAATTCTAGATCTAGCATAGCCGGTTCTCGAGTGTGACAGCCAACTTTACAAGAGTTATAAAGTATCAATAGTGATAGGACCATAACGGCACTGAGAGGGGCGCGCCGGGGGGGGGGGGTATTGTAAATTAGTGCTATCATAAAATTTTGAAGATTTTAAAAATTTCATTCGATGAAAGCCGATATAAAAAGTATGCTTGACTTAGAATAAGTATAATAAGCAACAAAATTAGAAAGTAATAGCAATGAATAGTAGAAAGGGAATACATACCAAATTTATAGTCGTTCGGTCGTCGCAAACTACGTCCACTCCCGATTCCTCTTCTGTCAAGGCCATTGGCATTTACTAATGATCTTCTTTCAATGGGCAAAGACTAACTATCCTCTTCTCAACTCTTTCTCCTTTTCACAGTTTAGGAAAGAACCTTTATAAGTTTCATACCTCCCTTAGAATGAGCTCTAAATTTTAAAGAGGTGGAAGGAAATACTCAATACTTTTCAAGCTTTTATAACTCATAATCATACGCCTTTTTTATTTTTTTCTTGCTTTCTCAAGCAAAAAAGAGTGGGGTATTTATAGGCCCTAAATGACTTCAAAAATAGATAAAAAAAAGTCTTATCTCAGGTTTCTAGTATCTTAGCGGTACCACCACTAGTGTTGGGTGCGGGTCTTTCGGAAAATGTATACTTCATACGTTCCAGCTTATAGGCAATTCCAGCACTTGGTTTGGCAGTGCCACCTATTAGGATCGAGTAGGCACTTAGAGGAAGGGGAGGTGGGGGGGGTGAATTAGTGCAGTGGTAAAATAACATTGAGTCAAAAATATTTATTTCGATTAAAACTAATCTCAGAAGATGTTTAACTTTGAAAGTGTACGACAATGTAGTGAAAGTAAGAATTCAGTTTGCAATAAAGGTAAATAGTAAGAAGTAAATGCAAACTAGATTTTTATAGTGGTTCGGTCATCGTGACCAATATCCACTCTGCCGATTCCTCTTATGTTGAGGCCATCAGCATCCATTAACGATCTTTTTTCAACGGATAAAGATCAACTACCCTTTTACACTTGATTCTCCTTTTGACGGGTTCAAGAGAGAACCTTTAAACCCCCACTTACTCCTCTCTTAAACCACACTAACACTTAGAGCTTGAGAGGAGTTCTCACAAGATTACAACAGAATTTTTCTACTCTTTTTTGCTCTCAATTCTTGTGTATGTTAACCAGGGATGAGAGAGGTATTTATAGGCCTCAAGTGGATTTAAACTTGAAGCCTAAAAGAGTCTCATCCCTGATTTTTGAGGTACTGACATTACTATCTCCTAGTCTGGCGGTACCATCACTTGGAAGACTGTATTATTGAATCTCAGATTTTGATAATAAAACCAATTGATAGTGTTTATAATTTGATCTATGTTTGGAGTGACACAAGAAGCTTCAATCATGGAGAGACAATTAAAGTAGGAAGAATCATGTTGTGTCAGAGAAAAATATATCAAAAGATTGGACATCGAGCCGAAGGATCGGTCGATGTATCGGTAAAAGGCCATGGGTTCGAGCATCGGGCTAAGAAGAGCAAAAATTACGCCAAGGAAATCGGAGTCGCAAAGGTCAAATTGATAGAAGATAAGATTTCCCCAACTATATGAGGAAATCTTATCTATTCTGTTGAGGAAAATCCTCTATTCTATTGAGGAAAATCCTCCCTCCTAATCTTTATAAATACTATAAATAGGAGAGGGACATGCTAATGCATTCAAGCTAAAGTTATTTCAATAAAGCTTCTTCAATAATTGTCCTTATCTTCTATTCTTTTCATCATGGTGTCAGAGCTGCTTGCCTAGAGCAAGCTCTCTTCTCTCTTCTCACTGCCGACTTATCACTGTTGCTTCTCTATCTCTGACGGCAAAAGAAAAAGCTTTCTACCATTGCTTTT
The DNA here is from genome assembly GCF_036884655.1 of Musa acuminata AAA Group. NCBI lineage: Eukaryota > Viridiplantae > Streptophyta > Magnoliopsida > Zingiberales > Musaceae > Musa > Musa acuminata. Next base: position 26,253,081 of record NC_088342.1, on the reverse strand, counting down.
CCATCGTCAGCCCATTGGTGTGACAAATCTTTCCTCTTCGGCGAACAGCAATTGTCTTCTCCACTGCCACTCTGCGCCAACGTCCGTTCCCTTCATCTACGGTGTCTCTAGTGCTGTGCTCACCAGCATTGCCCCACCTTTCTTCCTTGCTGTAGCTACCTCCTACCTCTTTTGCTACAGCTTCCTCCTCTACTGCAGCTTCCTCCTCTACTGCACCTCTACTGCAGCTTCCTCCTCTACTGCAGCTTCCTCCTCTGCTGCAGCTTCCTCCTCTACTGCACCTTCCTCCTTTGTTGTAGTAGCATCACTGCAACATTACTGTAGATTTCTCCTCTGCCATCATCGCAGCCATCGCAGCCACAACCGTCGCCATCGCAGCCACAACCGTCGCCATCGCAGCCACAACCGTCGTCGTCGCAGCCACAACCGTCGTCGTCGCAGTCGCAACCGTCGCCGTCGCAGCCGCAACTGTCGCCGTCGCAGCCGTAACCGTCGCCGTCGCAGCTGCAACCGTCGCCGTCGCAATCGCAACCGTCGCCGTCGCAATCGTAGCCGCTGCCATCGCAGCCGCAGCCATCATCGTCAAAACTATAGCAACAACAATAGCAGCAGCAATATGCTCTTGCCCTACTCATGAAGCCTCTCGCTTGTAAACCATATTTTGCATCGATCCAAGATTGGTATCCTTGTCAGGAGCACCATCTTGCGGGGGCATGATAGAAGATAAGATTTCCCCAACTATATGAGGAAATCTTATCTATTTTATTGAGGAAAATCCTCTATTCTATTGAGGAAAATCCTCCCTCCTAATCTCTATAAATACTATAAATAGGAGAGGGACATGCTAATGCATTCAAGCTAAAGTTATTTCAATAAAGCTTCTTCAATAATTGTTCTTATTTTCTATTATTTTCATCACAAATGACCGATTGGGCAATAGGCCACAAGAGAGGACAATGCATCGAAGAATTAGACGAAGCATCGATAAACCAATGACATGCCAGACAACACTTGATTCAAGCTTTATAATAATTGTCTAGATCGAAGTGAGTTTCAAGTGTGTAGGGTTAACTATGATAGCGATCAAGGCATAAAGCAAAATGAATTCCCAAAGTCAAGAACAAGATTTCATTGGGAGTTCGAGAGTTTGTTAGAAGTCCGGATGTTCGTCAGAAGTTTTGCCGGAATTGATCGAGAAGTCCAGGAGCTTGCCAAAGAAGCTCATTGGACCTTGCCAAGAAGATCATCGTGAAGTCCAGGAGCTTGCCGGGAGTCATTACCGAGAGATTGTCGGAAGTTCACCGAAAGATCGCCGGAAGAAACCTAGACTTATAGACTTATTTAGCTTAGTGAATGTCTTAAAATTCATCGTTAGCACATAATTGGGTTACAATTGGGCCTAAGTTTGGGCTATGTTGGGCCAAGCGAAAGGCCCAAATAATGATCCAATAGGTGGCACCATTGTGGCACAGCCTCTGAGACTATGTCAGGCGGTGGTACCACCAGATTGGGTGGTGGTACTGCCCAATGGCAGTTTCAGGTGGTGGTACCACCCAAACATAGTCTTCCAGGCGGTGGTACCGTCTAGTGTTAGTGCTATAGGCGGTGGTATCACCCAGCATAGGCGATGGTACCGCTAGGACCCGGGAAACTAGGGATGAGACTTTTTAGGCTCCAAGTTTGAATCCACTTAAGGCCTATAAATACCCCTCTCATCCCTGGTTAAAAAACATAAGAATTGAGAGAAAAAAAGTAGAAAAATACTGTTGTAATCTTATGAGAACTTCTCTCAAAAGCTCTAAGTGTTAGTGTAGTTTAAGAGAGGAGTAAGTGGGGGTGTAAAGGTTCTCTCTTAAGCCTACAAAAGGAGAATAGAGTTGTAAAGAGGTGGGTGGTCTTCGCCTATTAAAGAAAGATCGATAGTAGATGTCGGTGGCCTTAACGGAGGAGGAATCAGGAGTGGATGTAGGTCACGATGACCGAACCACTATAAACTCGATTTGTATTTCTGTTTTACTTTTTACTTTAATTGTAAACTATCATACTTCCTCATTACTTTAACAACACACTCTTACGAATGTGTTTCAAGTTATCATCTTTTTGAGATCGGTTTTAATCAAATGAAAGATTTTTGAACCGATGTAATTTTATCCGCTGCACTAATTCACCCCCCCCCCCTCTTAGTGCTGACTCATTCCTAACAGTTGGTATTAGAACCATGTTATTTCTGTTGAATCTTGTAATTTGATGATGAAACCAATTAATAATTATTTATGATTTGATATGCGTTTTGAGTGACGCAGGATGCTTCGATCAAGGAGAGACAATTAAAATAGGTAGGAAGAATCATGTTGGGCCAGAGGAAAACATGTCAAAAGATTGGACGTCGGGCCGGAGGATCGATCGACATATCGACAGAAGGCTTCGGGCCATGGATTCGGGCATTGGGCCAAGAAGAGCAGATATTACACCAAGGATACTGGAGTTGCGGAGTCAATTGGCCGATTGGGAAATAGGCCATAAGAGAGGACGATGCGCCGAAGAATCGGACGAAGCGTCGAGGGACCAATGACATACCGGACAATATGATTCATGTTTAGTATTAATTGTCTAGATTGAAGTGTGTTTTTACATATGCAGGATTAACTATGATAGTAAGGCATAAAGCAAAATGAAGTCCCGAAATCAAGGACGCGATTTCGTTGGGAGTTCGAGAGTTCATCGGAAGTTCTGTCAGAACCAGCCGAGAAGTCTCGAGCTTGCTAGAGAAGCTCATCGAAACTCACCAAGAAGATCATCATGAAGTCCAGGAGCTTACTGGGAGTTCGCTAGAACATTGACGAGAGATCATCGGAAGTTCGCCGGAAGATCATCAGAAGCTTATTGGAAGAAACCAAGACCTACGGACTTATTTAGCTTAAGTATGTCTTAGATTTCGTAGTTAGTATGTAATTGGGTTTGGAATTGGGCCAACCAAATTATGGGCCAGTTGGGCCCATATAAGGACTGTGTTGGGCCCAAGAGGCCCAAACAATGACCCAAGAAGTGGCACTGTCATGGCACAGTCTCCGAGATTGTGTCCAATGATGGTACCGTCGATCTGGGCGATGGTACCGCCTAGACACAGCCTCTGAGAGGCTGAAGGTGGTGGTACTGCCAGTCTGGGCGGTGGTACCACCTAGTACAGCCTCCCAAGCATTGGTACCGCCCAGTGCAGTGTTAGTGTCAGACTGACACTGGCGATGGTACCGTCCAGCACATGCAGTGGTACCACCCGGACCTAGGAAACCCGGGATGAGATATTTTTAGGCTCCAAGTTTGAATCAACTTGAAGCCTATAAATACCCCTCTCATCCCTGGTTAACAAACACAAGCACAGAGAATTTAAAATGGGAAAAACACGATTGTAATCTCTTGTGAGAATCCTCATCTTCAAAGTTCTAAGTGTTAAAATAGTTTAAAAGAGGAGTGAATGCTTGTAAGGATCGTCTCATAAACCTAGTAAAAGGAGAAGAGGGGTGTAAGGAGGTTGATCTTCGCCTATTAAAGGAAGATCGATAGTGGATGCCGATGGCCTCGACGGAAGAGGAATCTGTTAGGATCAAGAGCACTAAGAGGGGGGGGGGTGAATTAGTGCAGCGGAAATTTTTCAGCGATTAAAACCGAAAGCTGCATTCGTTTGATAAAAAAAATGATTTCGATGTAAAAGCCGATTCTAAGATTACTTTAACTTAAGATTAAGCGAGATAATGTTAAAGTAAATCTACAATGGCAATTTGCAGTTTATGATGAAAATCAGAATGCAAGCGCAAACTGAAATGCGACGTTCGTACGATAAAACCGGTTTACGTCTAAATATCAATTTTGAAGATACTGAACTTTGAGATATGTTTTATAAATGCGCAGAAGGCAGTTTGCAGTTGTGATTGAAATCAAAACGTAAACGTAAACTGAAATGTAATGATCGTACGAAAAAGCTGATTTACGTCTAAACGCAGATTCGGAAAGCTCTGAACTTAGAAACTCGTTCGTAAAGGCGCAGAAGGCAGTAGCTATTTAGGAGGTTTGCAGTAAAGATAAAATGCTCAAAGTAAATGTAAACCGAGATTTAGAGTGGTTCGGTGAATCTTGACCTACTCCACTTTTGGCTTCCTCCACCGACGAGGTCACCGACGTCAACTAGAGGCCTTCCTTCAATAGGCGAAGGCCAACCACCCTTTTACAGTTTCACTCCTTTTGACGGGCTTAGGAGACAACCCTTACAGAAATTTTCTCTCCTCTCTTTACAACTCAAAACTTTGAAGAATAGAGGGAGGAGAACTTTTGGCCTTTACAATAATTTTGAGCTCTAAGAATCATAGAAAGATATCAAGATTTCGAGTTTTTGTTGCTTCCTTTCAGTGCTGAATGGGTGGGGTATTTATAGGCCCTAACCCAGTTCAAATTTGGAGCTCAAAACTGTCAATTCCCGGAATTCCGGGATCAGGCGGTTGCACCTCTTGACTGGAGCGGTTGCACCGCCTGGCAGAGCTCGAAGACTGAGCCTCTGGGCGGTGCCACCTCTGTTAGGGGCGGTTGCACCTCTCTGCCATAGCTCGAAGACCGAGCTCAAGCGGTTGCACCTCCTGACTAGGGCGGTTGCACCGCCTGCCAGAGCTCGAAGACCGAGCTCAAGCGGTGCTACCTCCTATCAGGAGAGGTTGCACCGCACAGTCTCGCTTAGAGACTGAGCCCAGGCGGTTGCACCTCCTGGCTTGGGCGGTTGCACCGCCCAGTCTCCCTGGGAGACTTAGCCCAGGCGGTGCTACCTCCTGGCTTGGGCTGTTGCACCTCCCACAGCAATTAGGGTCCGAATGGGTAGATCCATTCGGCCCAAATTGGGTTTTTCAGGGGCCCAATTGCCCCAAGATTAAGCTAATGGGATCACCTCCCATTTCCAACTTAATCATTGTGCTAATTACGATAAATTCTAAGACAATTTCTGCAGCTTGCTCCGGTGCGTCAATTGCTTCTTTCGACGAGTTTCCGGCGAACTTCTGTCGATCATCCGATGAACCCTCGGTGATTCTCCTGCTGACTTCCGGCAAACTCCTGGACTTGCGACGATACACTTGGCGAGTTTTGACGAGCTTCTTTGGCAAGCTTATGGACTTCTCGGATTTGTTCCCGCAGAACCTCCGACGACTGTCCGAACTTCCGTCGAGCTCTCGAACTCCCAACGTGATCATTGTCATGACTCCGGCGCAACTCCTGCTGCATGTCTTACTTTCATCATAGTTAATCCTGCACACTTATCTCAACATATAGGTTAGACAACAAATGACAATTGACTTCATCATCAAAATCCGAGATTCAACAATCTCCCCTTTTTTGGTGATGACAATCAATTGATAATGGAGTTAACCTTAACTCCCCATGTCTACATGCCATACTTGAGATAAGTCAATCTTGAATTCAAGACCTAAGAATTCAAGTGACATTTCTGAAGATGATGTCAAGGCTTGACATTCATTCTTACATAACAATTTTGAATGATGGTAATTGTAACAATTCATCATATTGTAAGATATCAACATGTAAAGCTGTGAATTAAGATTTTGATATCATTACATGATGTACACATTTCAAATATTTTAGCAAGTGTTGCATTTCTATATATGGCATCTGTTCATATATCTTTTGATGATGCAGGCATGGCATAATCATAGCATCAGTGTTTATAGCATCAATTCATATATTTCTCCCCCTTTGTCATCAACAAAAAGCATGGTAGATGTGATACTAGGAGAACAATATAAGCAAGTTATCAAGCATATAAAGGAAGGCATGATACGTATAATGCTTTGAATACTTCTTCTCCTTTGTTTTGTTATAATCCTTTGTGCATGAAGGAGGAAAGTCATTTTATCAAATCCATTTCAAAATATTTTTCATAAGAGTGTATTTGATTCCAACTGTTAAGCGAATCCGAAAATGAGATGAATTCTTTCATGCATTCGGACAAGATTATGCTATAGTTTTTCAAAAATCAAAACATTTCAACACATGGCAATCAAGTGATTTGATCATTCAATAAAGTCCGAAAAATAATTTTGACTAGTTTATCTATTCGGACACATCAACATTCCTAATTCTCTTCTTATGAAATCAAATTGTTCTTCAGTTAGAGGTTTTGTAAAAATGTCAGCTAGTTGATGTTTAGTATCAATGAACTCTATGGTTACGTCATGATTAGTAACATGATCTCGTATAAAGTGATGTCTAATATTAATGTGTTTTGTTCTTGAGTGTTCTATAGGATTCTTAGTCAAGCATATTGCACTTGTGTTATCACATTTAATGGGAATATTTTTAAGAATAACTTTGTAATCTTCTAAGGTGTTTTTCATCTATACAACTTGTGCACAGCATGCACTTGCTGCAATATATTCAGCTTCGGTTGTTGATAGTGCAACCGAGTTTTGTTTCTTAGATGACCAGGAAACAAGGGCATGTCCTAAAAATTGACATGATCCTGATGTGCTTTTTCTATCTAGTTTACAGCCAGCAAAGTCCGCATCAGCATAAGCAATTAACTCAAAATTCTTTGATTTTGGGTACCATAATCCTAGATTTGTGGTACCATTAAGATATCTAAATATTCTTTTAACTGCTTTGAGATGAGATATCTTAGGGTTTGATTGAAATCTAGCACAAAGTCCGACACTGAACATGATGTCTGGTCTAGTTGCAGTGAGGTAAAGTAAACTTCCTATCATACCCCTATAAGTTTTTTGATCGAAGCTTTCTCCACTTTCATCAATTTCTAACTTAGTGGAGGTGCTCATAGGAGTGTTAATAGCCTTTGAGTTTTTCATATTAAACTTTTTTAATAAATTCATAGCATATTTAGTTTGACTAATAAAGATGCCATTGCTTAGTTGTTTGATTTGCAAGCCTAAGAAGAATGTTAATTCTCCCATTAAGCTCATTTCGAATTCAAGACTCATAGTTTTAGCAAAAGATTCACAAAGAGATTCATTCATAGAGCCAAAGATAATATCATCAACATAAATCTGAACAATGAGAAAATTATTTTCAAAATTCTTGATGAACAATGTAGTATCAACCTTGCCTTTTATGAAATTATTTTTGATAAGAAAAGAACTAAGTCTCTCATACCAAGCCCTTGAGGCTTGTTTTAAACTATAGAGAGCTTTAGTTAATCTAAACACATGATTAGGGAGGCTATTATTTTCAAATTCAGGAGGTTGTTCAACATAAACTTCTTCGGAGATAAAGCCATTTAGAAAAGCGCTTTTAACATCCATTTGAAATAGCTTAAAATTATTACTACTAGCGTAGGCAAGGAGCATCCTTATGGCTTCCAATCGAGCCACAGGAGCGAAGGTTTCTTCGTAATCGATACCTTTTTCTTGGTTGAAACCTTTGGCCACTAATCTAGCCTTGTTTCTAACCACGATACCATTTTCATCTTGCTTGTTTCTGAAGACCCATTTAGTACCAATAACTAAATGGTCATTTGGCCTAGGAACAAGCTTCCACACCGCATTTCTCTCAAATTGATTCAATTCATCTTGCATTGCGACAATCCATGAATCATCTTTCATGGCTTCGTCAACACATTTGGGTTCAATTTGGGAGAGAAAGGCGGCGTTCGCACAAAAAGTTTTAAGAGAATATCGTGTTTGAACCCCCTTTGACGTGTCTCCTAAAATTAGCTCCTTGGGATGAACATCTACATACTTCCAATCCTTGGGTAAGGATGTTTCGGAAGTGGATGCATCCAAGTTGCTAGTTGGAGAAGGGGTTTCATTTAAATTCAAGAAATCAAAATTAACATCATCATCAAAATCATTTTTCCTGATTTCGGAAATCTCATTGAAAACAACATGAATGGATTCTTCGATAATTAAAGTTCTTTTATTGAAGATACGAAAGGCTTTAGAAACCGAAGAATAACCAAGAAAGATTCCTTCATCGGATTTAGCATCAAATTTTCCCAAGTTATCATTTTCATTCAAGATAAAACACTTACACCCAAAGACTTTAAAATATGAAACATTGGGTTTTTTGTTGTTCCATAACTCATAGGGAGTTTTGGTTAGTAGGGGTCTTACTAGAACTCTATTCAAAATATAGCATGCAGTATTTACGGCTTCGGCCCAAAAATATTTGGGTAGGTTGTGTTCATTCAACATGGTTCTTGCCATTTCTTGTAAATTTCGATTTTTTCTTTCTACTACTCCATTTTGTTGAGGATTTCTAGGAGTAGAGAAATTATGGTTGTATCCATTGAGTTCACAAAATTCCTGGAAATCATGGTTTTGAAATTCACCACCATGATCACTTCTAATTGACGAAATCATAGAACCTTTCTCATTCTGAACAAGTTTACAAAACTTGGTAAAATATCTAAGGCATTCACTTTTCTGTTTTAAGAAGTAAGTCCATGTGTATCTGCTATAGTTATCCACAATGACGAAGGCGTATTTGCTACCTCCTAGGCTTGATGTGGACATTGGTCCGAACAAGTCCATATGGATCAATTGTAAGGGCCTAGAGGTGCTTACTTGATTCTTAGATTTGAAACTACCCTTAATTTGTTTACCTAATTGGCAAGCATCACATACATTATCTTTGATGAACTTGATATGAGGAATTCCTCTTACAAGTTCTTTAGATGATATTTGAGTGATTAGTTTCATGCTAGCATGACCTAATCTTCTATGCCATAGCCAAGCATCCTCATTCAAAACCGAAAAACACATTTCATTACACAAATCATTTATGTCAATAGTGTATACGTTATTTTGTTTTAATGCAATCATGGACATGTTTTTATATGGTTTTTCAATGATGCAAGTATTAGATTCGAATTTGACAGTGTATCCTTTATCACATAATTGACTAATGCTCAATAGGTTATGTTTTAAACCATCAACTAACAAAACATCTTCAATAAAGAAGTTGGATTTGTTACCTATGGTTCCTTTGCCAATGATTTTACCCTTGTTGTTGTCTCCGAAGGTGACATAGCATTCGTCTATGCTAGTGAGCTTAGAGAATTGAGATGGATCTCCGGTCATATGCCTTGAGCATCCATTATCAAGGTACCATCTCTTGCTCCTAGCTTGCGATGGTGTGGGTTTCTACAAGAAAGGATGATTTTTAGGTACCCATTTGCTTTTGGGTGCCTCAAAGATAGATCTACATTGTTTATCATGTTGCATAGAGTTTATCATGGTTCCTTTAGGAACCCAAGTCAGTTTGTTTGGACTTATTTTCTTGAATGGACAATAATGCGTCTTGTGTCCAAATTTGTAACAAAAGTTGCATTTGGTTTGGTGTTGAACATGTAAGATGGGGCCTTTTATGAAGGTGGTTGGATTTAGGTGAGGACTTCTCACAAATCCAATTCCACTCCTTTTTGGAACGTGACCCTTGTTTGCAAGGATCATGTTCAATGACTTGCTACCAACCTCGAATTTCTTCAAGGTGTCCTTAGGTAGCAAGTTTTCTTTTTGGAGAGTTTCTAGATCATGGCATTTGATGCATGAATTTAAACTATCATGATATTCAGTTTTTAACTTATCAAAATCACAAGTAAGACTATCATGCTCCCTTTTTAGCAATTTGTATTTTCTATTGATAATCTTGCATTCATCAAATAAGTCATGGAAGACATTTAATAATTTATCGAAAGATAAATCTGCATCTATTAAATTCGTTACCTCCTCTCCGATGGCCATTAAGGCGTAATGAGCAACTTGCTCGGTGTTGGACTCCTCTTCTTCGGACGCGCTCGAATCATCCCATGTTGCTTTGAGCGCCTTCTTCTTTGATATTATCTTTTTGACCTAGGGACAATCACTCTTGTAGTGTCCCGGCTTTTTATACTCATAGCAAATAACTTGATCCTTCTTGTGTTCAAGTTTGTTTTTTGTGTCATTCTTAAACTTGTTTCTTTTAATGAACTTTTTAAATTTTCTTGTTAGAAGTGCCAAGTCATCATCACAGTCCTCATCACTTGAGTTTTCTCTCAAGTGGTCTTCTGAAGTTTTAAGTGCCATATCCTTCCTGTTCTTTGGAAGGATGTCTTCTTGCTCTTCATGAGCTTTACAAGTCATCTCGTAGGTCATTAATGACCCGATTAGTTCTTCAAGAGGAAAGTTGCGCAGATCTTTTGCCTCTTGAATAGCAGTGACTTTAAGATCCCAACTTTTAGGAAGGGATCTTAGAATTTTATTTACGAGCTCAAAATCTGAAAAAAATTTTCCGAGTCCTTTTAGACTGTTGACGACATCCGTGAAACGGGTAAACATGTCGCCAATGGTTTCACTCGGTTTCATTCGGAAAAGTTCGAAAGAATGTAACAGAAGATTGATTTTTGACTCTTTCACTCTACTTGTGCCTTTGTGAGTCACTTCGAGTGTGTGCCAAATATCAAATGCGGTTTCACAAGTTGAAACACGGTTAAACTCGTTTTTATCAAGTGCACAAAATAAGGCATTCATAGCCTTTGCATTAAGAGCGAAAGCCTTCTTCTCCAAATCATTACAATCGATCATTGGAAGAGAAGACTTCGAAAAACCGTTTTCGACAAGATTCCAAAGTTCAAAATCCATAGAAATAAGAAAGATCCTCATTCGGGTCTTCCAATAGGTGTAGTCCGTCCCGTTGAACATGGGTGGACGTGTAATAGAATGGCCCTCATGGTTTCCGGCGTAAGCCATCTCTCTTGGGTTTTAATCTGTTTGAGAGTTAACCCCGCTCTGATACCAATTGTTAGGATCAAGAGCACTAAGAGGGGGAGGGGGGGTGAATTAGTGCAGCGGAAATTTTTCAGCGATTAAAACCGAAAGCTGCGTTCGTTTGATAAAAAAAACGATTTCGATGTAATAGCCGATTCTAAGATTACTTTAACTTAAGATTAAGCGAGATGACGTTAAAGTAAATCTACAATGGCAGTTTGCAGTTTATGATGAAAATCAAAATGCAAGCGCAAACTGAAATGCGACGTTCGTACGATAAAACCGGTTTACGTCTAAATGTCAATTTTGAAGATACTGAACTTTGAGATATATTTTATAAATGCGCAGAAGGTAGTTTGTAGTTGTGATTGAAATCAAAACGTAAACGTAAACTGAAATGTAATGATCGTACGAAAAAGCCGATTTACATCTAAACGCAGATTCGGAAAGCTCTGAACTTAGAAACTCGTTCGTAAAGGCGCAGAAGGCAGTAGCTATTTAGGAGGTTTGCAGTAAAGATAAAAAGCTCAAAGTAAATGCAAATCGAGATTTAGAGTGGTTCGGTCAATCTTGACCTACTCCACTTTTGGCTTCCTCCACCGACGAGGTCACCGACGTCAACTAGAGGCCTTTCTTCAATAGGCGAAGGCCAACCACCCTTTTACAGTTTCACTCCTTTTGACGGGCTTAGGAGACAACCCTTACAGAAATTTTCTCTCCTCTCTTTACAACTCAAAACTTTGAAGAACAGAGGGAGGAGAACTTTTGGCCTTTACAACAATTTTGAGCTCTAAGAATCACAGAAAGATATCAAGATTTTGAGTTTTTGTTGCTTCCTTTCAGTGCTGAATGGGTGGGGTATTTATAGGCCCCAACCCAGTTCAAATTTGGAGCTCAAAACTGTCAATTCTCGGAATTCCGGGATCAGGCGGTTGCACCTCCTGACTGGAGCGGTTGCACCGCTTGGCAGAGCTCGAAGACTGAGCCTCTGGGCAGTGCCACCTCTGTCAAGGGCAGTTGCACCTCTCTGGCAGAGCTCGAAGACCGAGCTCAGGCGGTTGCACCTCCTGACTAGGGCGGTTGCACCGCTTGCCAGAGCTCGAAGACCGAGCTCAGGCGATGCTACCTCCTGTCAGGAGAGGTTGCACCGCCCAGTCTCGCTTGGAGACTGAGCCCAGGCGGTTGCACCTCCTGGCTGGGGCGGTTGCACCGCCCAGTCTCCCTGGGAGACTTAGCCCAGGCGGTGCTACCTCCTAGCTTGGGCGGTTGCACCTCCCACAGCAATCAGGGTCCGAATGGGTAGATCCATTCGGCCCAAATTGGGTTTTTCAAGGGCCCAATTGCCCCAAGATTAAGCTAATGGGATCACCTCCCATTTCCAACTTAATCATTGTGCTAACTACGATAAATTCTAAGACAATTTATGCAGCTTGCTCCGGTGCGTCAATTGCTTCTTCCGGCGAGTTTCCGGCGAACTTCCGTCGATCATCCGATGAACCCTCGGTGATTCTCCTGCGGACTTCCGGCAAACTCCTGGACTTGCGACGATACACTTGGCGAGTTCCGACGAGCTTCTTTGGCAAGCTTATGGACTTCTCGGATTTGTTCCCGCAGAACCTCCGACGACTGTCCGAACTTCCGTCGAGCTCTCGAACTCCCAACGTGATCATTATCATGACTCCAGCGTAACTCCTGCTGCATGTCTTACTTTCATCATAGTTAATCCTGCACACTTATCTTAACATATTGGTTAGACAACAAATGACAATTGACTTCATCATCAAAATTTGAGATTCAACAGAATAAGCGAAGTGGATGTAGGTCACGACGATCGAACTACTCTAAAATCTGGTTTGCATTTTACTTTGAGCAATTTATCTTTACTGCAAACCACTTTACCTCCTTACTTGCTTTACATTCAATACGCTCTTACTTTGCTTTCAACGTTAAGTATTTCTGAAATCGGTTTTATCGTACCGAAGTATTTTTCGGAACCGATTTGAAGATGTATTTTCTCGCTATACTAATTCACCCCCCCCCCTCGTGATTTCTCATTTAGTTTAACACCCAAGAGAAATAGCTCATTTCGACTTTCAAGAGGATCACTCTCTCATTTGTCCTCCCTTGTTCAATGAGACGGACTACACATATTGGAAAACTTGAATGAGAGTTTTCTTACTTTTGTTGGATTTAAATTTATGGAATATTATCGAAAACAGATTTGAAAGGTCTTCTCTTCCAATGAACCATTGAAATAATTTAGAGAAGAAGACTTTTTCTTTAAATACAAAAGCTATGAATGCTTTATTTTGTGCCTTAGACAAAAACGAATTCAATTGAATTTCTTTGTGTGAAACGACTTTCGATATTTGGCACATTCTCGAAATCACACACGAAGGCATGAATAGAGTTAAAGAGTCTAAAGTCAATCTTTTATTGCATAATTTCTAACTTTTTTTATTGAAGCCTAGCGAAACCATTGTTGACATATATACTTGTTTTACAGATATCGTCAATGGTTTAAAAGCTCTTGGCAAATGTTTTTCAAATTTTGGACTTGTCAACAAAGTTTTACGATCACTTTCTAAAACTTGGGACTCTAAAGTAATGACTATACAAGAGGCTAAGGATTTGAACCGTTTTCCACTTGAAGAACTAATAGTCTTTAAAGATCTATGAAATGAGTTTTATGACACATGTTGAATATGATGAACTTGAGAACTACCTTCTAAAGAACAGGAAGGATTTGACACATCGAACAAAAGAAGACCACGCGAGTGAAACTCAAGTGATGATGAACTTGAACTTCTCACAATAAAAGTTAAAAAGTATTTAAAGCAAGAATCAAAAAATAAAAATAAATTAAGGAAGAAGAAAGCAGTTTGGGACGAAACGAGCTCCTCCGAAGATAAGGATAAAATCAACAAAGGCGAGGTGGCAAACTATGCCTTAACGGCTTTCGATGATAAGGTAATCAAAATGCTTTTAGTTTATTTCAAAATTACATGATGTTTTCTCATGAGTTATTTTTAATTTAGTTTAGTTATTTTTCTTAAAAATGGCATGTTTAGTAATATTTAATGAAAATGTAAAAATAAAATAGGATCATGCTTACCTTTCTAGTGATTTTAAAAATTGTATGTTTTATGATAAATAAATAAAATAATTTTGATTAAAAATACCTTATGAAATCATTCTTGATGAAATAATGTAATAATGATTTGATATCATGCTTAATGAGTTTATATTTAGAAATGATGCATGATGATCTTTGCGATTTTTACCATAATGAAAGTGACTTTTTTGGTTTTAAAAATGATGCATGTTTTTGATTTGACATAAATGAAAAAGGTATGAAATCAATCACTTAAAAAGAAACACATAAAAAGGAAAATATATTATCATTGGAATTAAAATAATGAATCAATTTATGTTATGAATTTTGTGAACCATGAAATTGATTTTGATGGTTTGAATTTAATGAGTTTTATCGAAATCACGATCTTGATTTCTCGAGATTTATAACTTGAAATCTTTTATGAATCAAGATTTTTTAATCTTTATTCTCTTGTATTTTGAGAAAAATTTCAATATGAATCATAAGAGTTCTTATGCATGAATTGAAATATTTTTCTCCTACGTTTCCTTTTACGATTTACTAAAGAGAATATCTTTTTCAAAATTTATGACTTAAAATTTCATTTGAATATCTTTTGATCTCCTAAGATCTCTCTTTGAATATTTAAAGAGGAGAATTTTCTAGATGAATCATGATCTTGATGATTAAAGATTTTATATGCATGAATTGAGATCTTGTTCTCCTATAAGATTAAATGAATTTTATCTATATCATGATCTCCTAAGAATTTTTTTTATTAATTATTTAATAGGAGATTTGTTAAAATGAATCATGGTTTCTCTTGATTTCTCGAACTTTAGACTTGATCTTTCTTTTTTTGATGATTGAAATTATGATTGGAATATTGATACAATTATGAATGATGATTTGGTATTATACATGCTATACTTCAACTTATTATAATGATGCATGCAATGATGAAATATTCATGATGAAAAATTATTTTGACATTCACGACTTGATTTTTCATCATTGTTACTTTACCTTTGTCATGATTTGGAAATTCATGTAAAGGAAAAAAGAATTATAAATATTGTATTCTTCCCTTCTATTTGACAATGACATAGGGGGAGCAAATTTTGCTAACTTGCTAGCTATCTTATCTACTTTAAGAAGAAGTAAGAAGATTGCTCATCTCAAAAGATGTAAAACTCTTGTCAACTTTCATGTGTGTAAAATTTGCTAGCTCACAAATTGTGAGGAGAAAAAAAAAAAACTTACTAGTTTGCTTGCACATCTAAAGAGAAGCAAAAATTGCAAACATACATATCGCAAAGAGAGGCAAAAACTTATTAGTTTGCTCATCTCAAAAGCAAGAAATGCTATCTTGCAATATCAAGCAAAAGTGTTATCTTGCCTATCTCAAGAAGCAAAACTTGCAACTTGCACATTGCAAAAGGAAGCAAAAATAGCTAGCTTGCATGTTCTAAACTAGAGATTTATGATGCAATGTATTTAACTTGTATCTTAAATAAATGAAAGTTATACTTCTCCATTATGTTGATGATGACAAAGGGGGAGAAGTATGTTGATGTTATGCATGATTTTAATCATGACATGTTTGCTTGGATTTTTGAATCTAAGAGTTTTATATCAATATGGCATATTGATAGGGGGAGTTAAGGTTAACTCCATCATCAATTGGTTATCATCATCAAAAAGGGGGAGATTGTTGAATCTCGTATTGTGATGATGAAACCAATTGATAATTGTTTATGATTTGATTTGCATTTTAAGTGACGCAGGATGCTTTAATTAGGGAGAGACATTTAAACAGGAAGAATTATGTTGGGCCGGAGGAAAACATGTCAGAAGATTGGATGTCGGGCTGAAGGATCGGTCGACATATCGACAGAAGGCTTCGGGCCATGGATTCGGGCATCGGGCCAAGAAGAGCAGATATTATGCTAAGGATATTGGAGTTGCGGAGTCAACTGGCCGATTGGGCAATAGGCCACAAGAGAGGACGATGCACCGAAGAATTGGACGAAGCGTTAAGGGACCAATGATATGCCGGACAACATGATTCATGTTTAGTATTAATTGTCTAGATCGAAGTGTGTTTTTACATATGTAGGATTAACTACGATAGCAAGGCATAAAGCAAAATAAAGTCCCGAAATCAAGGATGCAATTTCATTGGGAGTTTGAGAGTTCGTTGGAAGTCCGGACGTTTATCGAAAGTTCTATCGGAACCAGCCGAGAAGTCTCAGAGCTTGCCAGAGAAGCTTGTCGGAACTCACCAAGAAGATCATCATGCAATCCAGGAGCTTGTTGGGAGTCTGCTAGAACATTTTCGAGAGATCATCAGAAGTTCACCGGAAGAAACCAAGACTTATGGACTTGTTTAGCTTAAGTATGTCTTAGATTTCGTAGTTAGCACATAATTGGATTTGAAATTGGGCCAACCAAATTATAGGCCAGTCGGACCTATGAGGGGCCCAAACAGTGACCCAAGAGGTGGCACCGTCATGATATAGTCTCCAAGAATGTGTCAAGCGATGGTACCGTCGGTCTGGGCGGTGGTACCACCCAGAGACAACCTTCGAGAGGCTGTAGGCGATGGTACCACCAGTTTGGGCAGTGGTACCACCCATCACAGCCTCCCAAGAAACCCGGGATGAGATGTTTTTAGGCTCCAAATTTGAATCAACTTGAAGCCTATAAATACCCCTCTCATCCTTGGTTAATAAACATAAGCATAGAGAATTTAAAATGGGAAAAACGCTGTTGTAATCTCTTGTGAGAATCCTCCTCTTCAAAGTTCTAAGTGTTAGAATAGTTTGAGAGAGGGGTGAGTGCTTGTAAGGGTTGTCTCCTAAACCCAATAAAAGGAGAAGAGGAGTGTAAGAAGGAGGTTGATTTTTTCCTATTAAAGGAAGATCGATAGTGCATGCCAGTGGCCTCGACGGAAGAGGAATCGACGAAGTGGATGTAGGTCACGACGACCGAACCACTCTAAAATCTGGTTTGCATTTTACTTTGAGAAAATCTTTACTGCAAATTACTTTACCTCCTTACTTGCTTTATATTCAATATGCTCTTACTTTGCTTTCAACGTTAAGCATTTCCGAAATCAGTTTTATTATACTGAAGTATTTTTCGGAACCGATTTGAAGATGTATTTTACCACTGCACTAATTCACCCCCCCTCTTAGTGCCGACCCCTTTCCTAACAATTTCTCATTTGGTTTAACACCCAAGAGAAATGACTCATTTCGGCTTTCAAGAGGACTTTTCTATCGTTCGTCCTCCCTGTTCAATGGGACGGACTATACGTATACGAAAACTTGGATGAGAGTTTTCTTGCTTTCCTTAAACCTCAATTCATGGAATATTATTGAAAACTATTTTAAAAGTCTTCTACTCCAATGAATGAATGGAATGATTTGGAGAAGAAAACGTTTTCTTTAAATGCTAGAGCTATGAATGCTCTAATTTGTGCTTTGAGCAAAAATGAGTTTAATCATCTTTCTACTTAAAAAACAGCTTTCGATATTTAGTATATACTTGAAATCACACATGAAGGCACTAGTAGAATAAAGGATTCTAAGGTAAATCTTTTGATGCATGATTTTGAACTATTTCGAATGAAGCCATGCGAGACTATTAGAGACATGTACACCCGTTTTACGTATGTCATCAATAGTCTAAAAGCACTTGGCAAATATTTTTTAAATTTTAAAATCATTAATAAAATATTGAGATCCCTTCCAAAGAGTTAGGACCTTAAAGTAACGGTCATTCAAGAGGCCAAGGACTTGAATGATTTCCCTCTCGATGAACTTATCGAGTCGTTAATGACTTATGAGATGACTTGCAATACTCATGAAGAGCTTGAGAATAATCTTCTAAAGAATAGGAAGGATTTGACACTTAGAACAAATGAAGACCACTCGAGCGAAAGCTCAAGTGATGATGAACTCAAACTTATCACTATAAAATTTAAAAGGTTCATTAAACAAGAATCAAAGAATAAAAATAAACTTAAAAAGAAGTTACCAAAGAAGAAGAGAGCACTCAAGGCAGCTTGGAACGAATCGAGTTCATTTGAAGATAAAGAACAAACCAACAAAGGCGAGATGGCAAACTACGCCTTAATAGCTTTCGATGACAAGGTAACCAAAATCCCTTTAGTTTATTTTGAAATTGTACGATGCATTTGATGAGTTATTTTTAAATTAGATAAAAATAAAAAAAATTGTAAAAAAATTATATCATGCTTCTTTTTCTAGCTATTATGAAAAAATAATCATGATAATTACATGTTTTATGAAAATACAATAATATAATGCTTTTACACCTAGTAAGATTAATCTTATGTATGTGTTTAAGAAGCAATGATGTGTATCATGTTAATTTCTGTATTGCTTTTTGATTTTGATTGAAGATGCCTTATGTTCAATGAAATCATGCTCTATGTTTAATGAAATCATAATGTAATGAAAATGTTAAAAGATTTGGTATCATGCTTGATGATTTTATATTTATTTATGCATGATGATTTGAAGTAATAATGATTTTTGGGTAATTTATGGTTTATTGATCTTGATGATTTCTGTGATGAGATTGGCTCTTTCCATTTTAAACTATGATGTTTGGTTTTCATATGAAAAAAACTTGAGCATACTTATATGAAATCAATCACTTAAAATGAAACACATAAAAAGAAAAATATATCATTATTGGAATCAAAATGATAAATCAAATCGCCTGTTTAAAGAACCGTTATATTTAATGTGTTATATTTTTGGTCATGATAACTTTGATGATGTAATATGTTTTTCAGTTTTAATCAATGATGCATGAATTTGGCATAAAAGGAAAGAGGAATGTATTTTACTTTTAAAAAAATTTTCAATCCCTATCTTATCGAGTTTTCAAAAGAGTAGATTGATGAATCTATTTGTATAATTTTTATGAATTTCTTGGACTATGAAAATAATTTTAAGGATTTAAATTTGAATGACTTTTATCCAATTCTTTCACATATTCTTGAGATTTATGAATCAAAATCTTATATCTCCTATGTTTCTTTTTACCATTTACTAAAGAGGAGATATATGAAACTAACCATGACCTTGATAATTATGAAACTTTATGATCATTCAACATGACTTCTTGGATTTCATTAAAGAAATTATTTATCAAAATGAATCATATATTTTTGTATTCGCATGATCTTATCCTTTATGATATGAATTTTTTTATATAATTCCTTGTATTCAATATCTCATCATCAAATTTTTCTTAATATCTTCCATGTGATGACTTGAATTTTTATACCTTTGTGATTCCCCTCTTTTTGCTTATGACAAAGGGGGAGAAAATAAATGATGAATGTTTGGTATCATGATCAAAATGTTGATTTAATATATGACATGATAAATGTTTAAAAATTTTAGCATCATGAATGTTATTCCCAAAATGATGTATCATGAATGCTTGAGTATCATGTATGATATGCCCTTAGTAATGATTAATTCATTTTTGGTATCATGCATGAAGTAAGGATGAAATGCAAGGTTTTGAAATTATCCATATTTTAATTTGAAACTATAATTATGCATAAATATATTGAAATGAGAATGATTATTTATCTTTATCATAATTTCAAGATTGAAATAAAGGGAAAAAAAGTTATAATATTGTATTCTTCCCTTCTATTTGACAATGACAAAGGGGAAATAAAATTTGCTAGCTTGCATATTCTAAAATGATACATTACTATCTTGCTAGCTTGCTATCTTGCATTCTTTTTCAAAAACTTGCTAGCCCTTATACTTCAAAGAGAAGTAATACTTGCCAAATTACTAGTTTGCATGTTGTAAAATGATGTAAAATTTTGCTAGCTTACGTTTTGCAAAGGAAGCAAAAAATCTCACTTCTTGAAAGAGAAGAAAAAACTTGCTATCTTGAATACCATCAAAAATTGCTAGCTTACCTATCTTAAGAAGCAAAAATGCAAACTTACAAAATTTGCAATCTTGCACATCTTTAAAATTAATGATGATTTGGTGATTATGCATGTTGTAAAGTAATAGAAAAATTTACTAGCTTGTATATTGTAAAACTTATATATCTAAAAAACTAGCTAGATGCACTTCTCCTTTTTGTTGATGATAAAAGGCGAGAAGTATGATGATGTTATGTATGATTTTGTGATCACATGATTGCTTTGACTTGAATTTAATTTGAATTCAAGAGATCTATCAATATGACATATTGATAGGGGTTGTTAAGGTTAACTCCATCATCAATTGGTTGTCATTATAAAAAAAAGGGAGATTATTGAATCTCAAATTTTGATGATGAAACCAATTGATAGTGTTTATGATTTGATCTGCGTTTTGAGTAACGCAGGAAGCTTCAATCAGGGAGAGACAATTAAAGCAGAAAGAATCATGTTGGGCCGGAGAAAAACATGTCAGAAGATTGGACATCGAGCCAAAGGATCGATCGATGTATCAACAGAAGGCTTCGGGCCATAGGTTTGGGCATCGGGCCAAGAAGAGTATAAATTATGCCAAGGAAATTGGAGTTATGGAGGTCAACTAACCAATTGGGCAATATGCCACAAGAGAGGACGATGCGCCAAAGAATTGGACGAAGCGTCGATAAACCAATGACATGCCAGACAACACTTGATTCAAGCTTTGTAATAAATAATATGTATCTTGATGATTTTTTATTTTGATTAAAAATGCTTTATGTCCAATGAAACTATGTTTGATGTCTTAATGAAAATGTTAAGAGGTTTGATATCATGCTTAATGAGTTTATAGTTTGAAATTATGCATGCTGTATCTTGAAAACTTGAAACCATGTTTTGGTATCATGCCCAAAGTAATGATGCATAATGATCATGCTTATTGAGTTTATATTTCAAAATTATGCATGATGATTCTTGTAATTTATGACTTATTGATCTTTGCCATAATGAAAGTCGCTTTTCGGTTTTAAACATGATGGATGATTTTCATATGAAAAACTTGAGCATACTGATATGAAATCTGTTGAATCTCGGATTTTGATGATATAATCAATTGGTGGGTTAATTGATCTAATCCATATTATTGAGTTAAGTGTGCAGGATTAACTACGATAACCAGAAAACATAAAGCAAGGATACCGGAGTCGAGTTCGATGGATGTTTAAGAGACCGAAGAATCATTGGAGATGCTGCCGGAACCAACCGAGAAGAAATCGGGAACGTGTCGGAATTTTCGGAAGTTCGCCGAAGAAATCGTCGGAGGTTCGTGGAGATCACTGAGAAGGCTCGGCTACTCGTTAAAGTCATCACAAGATTGGGAGCTTGCTGGGAGTCCGTCGGAAGAAGTTCCTCGGAAAGCTCGCCGGAACAAGATTCGACGTTCGCGGTTGAAAACATGCTTATGATGTTTTTAAGTTATGTAGTTCACTTGTAATTGGGATTAGGATTAAGAGATAATACTATATCCGGGTTAGGGGCCAACTAGGCCCAAAATTAGACTTGGTTTGGGCTAAATTTAAAGCCCAACCAGTAAACCGAAGGGTCTGGTGGTGGAACCTCCAGATTGGGCGGTGGCACCGCCAACATCGGGAACATAAGAGAATTCAAATTTTTGGAGCCCAAATTTGAATCCTCTTGAGGCCTTTAAATACCCCTCAAGTCTCTACTGAGAATACAACTTTTTGAGCAGCAAGTGATTGAGAGAAAAGTCTTAGAAGAGTCTTTGCTAGTCTTGTTTTCAATTTGCTAGTGTTCACCTCCTTCTTTCTTGCTGAAAATCTGTAAGAGAGTGAACCGCTTGTAAAAGTTGTAAGAGGGGTATTTACCCTTCTCTTTCAAGAGATTTGCTAGTGGAAGGTGGGAGCCTCATCGAAGAGGGGCCTCGCAAGTGGATGTAGGTCATTTAACCGAACCACTGTAAAATCGACGTAATCTCTGGTTTGCATTTACTTATTATCATTTATATTACTACAAACCATTTGCACTTTAATGCTATACTGCTTTGTCTCCGTCTTACTTATCTCTTCAAGTTAAAACGCAATCGAAACGGTTTTAAACGAAAACGTTGCTTTTATCGTACGAAGTTTCCGAAAAGTGTTTAAATCGTGAAAAGTTTATTGCACTTCACCACTGCACTAATTCACCCCCCCCCCCCTCTTAGTGCCGCTCCGATCCTAACAATTGGTATCAGAGCAAGTTTATCTCTCATATTTGGTTTAATACCCAAGAGAGATGGCTTACTCCGGCATGCAAGAGGGCCATTCTATTGCACGACCACCTTTTTTAATGGGTTGGATTACACATATTGGAAGACTCGCATGAGGATCTTCCTCATTTCTATTGACTTTGAGCTTTAGTCTATTGTCGAGAATGGATTTCAAAAATCTTCTCTTGCGATGAGCGAATGGAATGAATCGGAAAAAAAGGTTTTTACTTTAAATGCAAAGGCTATGAATGCCTTGTTTTGTGCACTAGATAAAAATGAATTTAATCGCATTTCAATTTGTGATTCGGCTTTTGATATTTGGAGAACTCTTTAAGTCACTCATGAAGGCACTAGCCGAGTGAAAGAGTCCAAAATCAACATCCTTGTGCACTCTTATGAACTTTTTCGAATGAAACCAAGTGAGTCCATCGGAGACATGTACACCCGGTTCACGGATGTCATCAATGGACTCAAAGCTCTTGGTAAAGGTTTTACTAACTTTGAACTAGTAACTAAAATCTTAAGATCTCTCCCAAAAAGTTGGGATCCAAAAGTTACGGCCATTCAAGAGGCCAAAGACCTTAAAACATTCCCTCTTGAAGAACTCATTGGGTCTTTAATGACCTACGAAATGACATGTCAAGCTCATGACGAGCTCGAGAACCCCCTTCCAAAGAACAGGAAGGATATGACACTCACATCATAAGAAGACCACTTGAAAGGAACATCAAGTGATGAGGACAGTGACAATGACATTGCACTTTTGACTCAAAAATTTAAAAAATATTTAAGAAAGAACAAATTTAAAAATAATACAAAAAATAAATTCGAACACAAGAAGGACCAAGTAATTTGCTATGAGTGCAAGAAACTGGGACACTACAAGAACGATTGTCCACAAGCCAAAAAGAGAGCATCAAAGAAGAAGGCGCTCAAGGCAACATGGGATGATTCAAGCACGTCCAAAGAAGAGGAGTCCAACACTGAGCAAGTTGCTCATTACGCCCTAATGGCCTTCGAAGAAGAAGTAATGGATTTAATTAATGCAGATTTACCTTATTATGAATTATTAAATGCCTTCCATGAGTTATTTGATGAATGTAAGACAATTAGTAGAAAATACAAATTGCTAAAAAAGGAGCATGATAGTCTTACTTGTGTTTTTGATAAATTAAAAACTGAATATCATGATAGTCTAGCTCCATGTGCTAAATGTCATGATCTAGAAACTCTCCAAAATGAGAACTTGGTACTTAAGGACACATTGAAGAAATTCGAGGTCGGTAGCAAGTCCTTAAACATGATCCTTACAAATAAGGGTCACGTTCCTAAAAGGAGTGGAATCGGATTTGTGAGAAGTATTCACCAAAATCCAACCACCTTCATTAAAGGTCCTATCTTACATGTTCAACACCAAAGCAATTGCAACTTTTGTTGCAAATATGGACATATAACTTACCAATGTCCATTCAAGAAAATTAGTCCGAACAAATTGATTTGGGTTCCTAAAGGAACCATGATCAAGTCTATGCAACATGATAAACAAGTTAGATTAGTTTTTGAGGCACCCAAAAGTAAATGGGTACCTAAAAATAATTCCTCCTTGTAGAAACATACACCATCACATACTAGGAGCAAGAGATGGTACCTTGATAGTGGATGCTCAAGGCATATGACCGGAAATCCATCCCAATTCTCCAAGCTCACTAGCATGGATGAAGGCTATGTCACCTTCGGAGACAACAACAAAGGCAAAATCATTGGCAAGGGAACCATAGGTAACAAATCAAGTTTTTCTATTAATGATGTGTTACTGGTTGATGGATTGAAACATAATCTGTTGAGCATTAGTCAATTATGCAATAAAGGTTATATCGTTAGATTTGAATCAAATATGTGCATTATTGAAAAACCAAATCATAACATGACTATGATTGCTTTAAAACAAAATAATGTCTATACCATCAATCTTGATGAACTAACTAATGAAATGTGTTTCTCCGCCGTAAATGATGATGCTTGGCTTTGGCATAGGAGATTAGGCCATGCAAGCATGAAAACAATATCTAAAATCTCATCTCAAGAATTAGTACAAGGGATTCCGAATATGAAGTTTATTAAGGATAAGGTATGCGATGCATGTCAACTAGGCAAACAAATAAAAACAAGCTTCAAACCAAAAAATCAAATTAGCACCACTAGACCGTTACAATTGATCCATTTGGACTTATTTGGACCAATTGATACAACAAGTCTAGGTGGAAGCAAATATGCTTTTGTGATTGTAGATGACTACTCTAGATACACGTGGACCTATTTCTTAGCTCACAAAAGTGATTGCTTCAAGTGTTTCTCAAAATTTTGTAAACTCACTCAAAACGAAAAAGGCTTCATGATCTCATCAATTCGGAGTGATCACGGTGGTGAATTTCAAAACCATGACTTTCAAATTTTATGCAAAGTTAATGGGTACAATCACAACTTCTCAACTCCAAGAAATCCTCAACAAAATGGAGTAGTTGAAAGGAAAAATAGAAACCTACAAGAAATGGCAAGAACTATGTTAAATGAACATAGTTTACCCAAATATTTTTGGGCCGAAGCCGTAAATACGACTTGTTATATCATGAATAGGGTCCTAATAAGACCATCTCTATCAAAAACTCCCTATGAATTATGGAATAACAAAAAACCAAATATTTCTTATTTTAACGTTTTTGGTTGTAAATGCTTCATTTTAAATGAAAAGGATGCCCTAGGTAAATTTAATGCTAAATCCGAGGAAGGCATTTTTCTTGGTTACTCCTCCGTTTCTAAAGCCTTTCGTGTCTTTAACAAAAGGACCTTAGTAATAGAAGAGTCTATTCATGTAGTTTTTAATGAAATTTCTGATTTAAAGAAAAATAATTTTGATGATGATCTTGGTTTTGATAATTTGAATTTAAATGAACCTCCTCCTCAAAATAGCCATTTGAATGCATCTTCTTCCGAAATTTCTTTACCCAAAGAATGGAAGTATGTAGATGCTCATCCAAAGGAGCTAATTATAGGAGATACAACAAAAGGGGTTCAAACTCGTTCTTCTTTCAAGAATTTTTATGCTAACGCCGCTTTCCTTTCTCAAATTGAACCTAAATGTATTGACGAAGCCTTAAAAGATGATTTTTGGGTCATTGCAATGCAAGAATAATTGAACCAATTTGAGAGGAATGAGGTATGGAAGCTTGTTCCTAGACCAAGTGACCACTTAGTCATAGGTACTAAGTGAGTCTTTAGAAACAAGCAAGACAAAAATGGTATCGTGGTTAGAAACAAGGCTAGATTAGTGGCCAAAGGTTTCAACCAAGAAGAAGGTATCGATTACGAAGAAACCTTCGCTCCCGTGGCTCAATTAGAAGCCATTAGGATGCTCCTTGCCTATGCTAGTAGTAATAATTTTAAACTATTTCAAATGGATGTCAAAAGTGCCTTCTTAAATGGTTTTATTTCGGAGGAAGTATATGTTGAACAACCTCTCGGATTTGAAAATTCTCTTCTTCCTAATCATGTATTCAAATTGACTAAGGCTCTCTATGGTTTGAAACAAGCTCCTAGAGTGTGGTATGAGAGGCTTAGTTCCTTTCTCATTTTAAATAACTTTACCTAAGGCAAGGTTGATACTACATTGTTTATCAAACACATTGAAAATAATTTTCTTATTGTGCAAATTTATGTCGACGATATTATTTTTGGCTCTTCGGATGAATCACTATGTGAATCATTTGCTAAATGTATGAGTCATAAATTTGAAATGAGTTTGATGGGTGAATTAACCTTCTTTTTAGGATTACAAATAAAACAACTTAGTGATGGTATATTTCTCAATCAATCTAAATATACATTAGAATTGCTAAAACGATTTAACATGAACAATTCAAAAGAAATAAACACCCCTATGAGTACTTCGACCAAGTTAGATATGGATGAAAATATTGAAAATTTCGATCAAAAAACATATAGGGGAATGATCGATAGTCTACTCTACCTCACCGCAACTAGACCGGATATTATGTTTAGTGTAGGACTCTGCGCTAGGTTCCAATCTAATCCTAAATTATCTCATCTTAAGAGTGTTAAAAGAATATTTAGGTATCTTAAAAGAACTCCAAATTTAGGACTATGGTATCCAAAATCAGATAAATTCAATTTAATAGCCTATGCAGATGCCGATTTTGGTGGATGTAGAATAGATAGAAAAAGTATATCTGGAACATGCCAGTTTTTAGGTCATGCACTTGTTTCTTGGACATCTAAGAAACAAAATTCAGTAGCTCTATCTACGGCCGAAGCCGAATACATTGCTGCAAGTGCATGTTGTGCGCAAGTTGTCTGGATGAAAAATACACTAGAAGACTATGGAATTCACTTGAAAAATATTCCTATAAAGTGTGATAATACTAGTGCCATATGTCTCACCAAAAATCCAATTCAGCACTTTAGGACTAAACATATCGACATTATGCATCATTTCATACGTGATCATGTCCTTAACAACAATGTGGTATTAGAATTTATTGACACAAAGCATCAATTAGCAGATATTTTTACAAAAGCCTTAAATGAAGACCAATTTGAATTCATCCGAAGGGAATTAGGCATGTTAAATTATCCCTAAAATGAGCTTCACGAAAAATGACTCGTCCTTTTCCTTTCTTTTGTGAATTTGATTTCTTCTTTCTTCTTCAATTCAAAATGATCCATTAAAGTATAACTTATTATCTTGAGGGAAAAAGCTAAACAAAAGGGAGGAAGAAAAATTTTTTTTCTTCTTTCCTCCGCGGGATGCCAGCGGTGGCACTGCCATATCTGGCGGTAGCACCGCCTGAGCGCTCGGGCGCCAGGCGGTGACACCGCTCGGTTTGGCGGTGGCATCGACCACCGCCAAACCGAGCGACCCTTATTAACCCGAGGGGTTAGGGCCGGCGGTGACACCGCCCCCAACCCGAAGAAAAAGCTCTCAAAACCCTCTCCCATTCCCCCTAACCCTCATTCTAACTCTTAGAAGCATTGGAGAAGGATTCTTGGTGGTCCAAGCTCTCCATCTCTCAACATAATCTCCATAAGGTAACACTTGAAATCCCTCTTTTCTTTTCTCTTGCTTATTTTTCATAATTTCATCATCATCTTGTCTAGATAATGGCTCCTAAGAGATCAAAAGGAAAAAGGATTGAAGGAGATTCATATGACCATGATCTTTTTAGATCAAAAGAGGGAGCCCTTAGCTTTCCAAAATTTGAAACATGATATATCCATAAGGGAAAATATGTTGATCTGGATGAACTAGGGGACTTAGAACCCATTAGGTGGTTTGCACACCTAGAAGCTCTACCTCTACTACAAATAGATGAATCAATCTATCCGCGGTTAGTTAGATTGTTTCATGCCAACCTATATGTGGACAACGATAGCCTAAGCACTTACCTTCTAGGAACACCCATTAGAATATTTGACAGTACTATTTGTGAGCTAATTGGCATAACTTAAAAAGATAGGGGATGCTATTTTAAAGGTAAATGAGACGTCAACACAATAGGAGCAACCTATATCGAAGCCGCAGAAACAATTTTTGCAAATCCAAACCTTGGCCTCCTACCCAAGAGCTGTGAACACTTACTACCATTCAACTCTAAAATTCTTCATCACATTATCACAAGCATCATATTCCCCAAACAATTTCATCTTGACGAAATAAGTCAAATAGAGATAAGTACCATGTATTGGATTATGACCGGTCAGCATAACTGTTTTGGGTACTCAATTCGATAACACATGAAGGATATTATGGCTAAAGATACTATGTTGCCATATGGGGGGTTAATCACTAGATTTCTTCATGCCTATGACATTTGCATCCCACCCAATGAAAAAACTATTCAAAGTGATCGATATAACATAATAAATAAAAACCTACTGAAAAGACTTAGGTGCACATTTAGCAATGGCATATGGGTTAGGCAGCCTAGAAGGACTGATCCAATTCCTCCACCAATAGAACACCCCGAAACACCAATTCTTAGGGGAAATGAATCTCCTCCTCCTAGTCCCTTTGGCGCAGCACCTTCAGCTCCTGTTTCCTCCTCTGAAGATCTCATTATGGCGGAACTGTCTCAGATCAAATTCCAGCAAGATCAACTCAAATCACAGCAAGAATAAATTCAAAATCAACAAGTTGAAATTTTGAAGACACTACGACAAATGAATGAAAAAATAAATATCATGTATCAGCACTGTGGATTACCTCCTAAGGATTAAAGTGATGTATCTTTTTATTCTGTTCTGTTTACTTTTAACAACAAGTTCAAAGTTTGTCATCGTTTGAACGATAACTGATCCTTCCTTTTAGATAACTACTATTTTGATCTGCATAAATGATGATTTCTTTTGGATAAACTATTTCTGGCAAATTTGAATGATGAATTTTGTTTACTATTAAATGCTAAACTTTTTTAATGATTCAATGATCATTTTCAGCGAATTCTATGATCATCAATTAGCTGGCTTGTCTCTTTTTGTTGATGACAAAGGGGGAGAAGTGATGACTAAGTGATGACTTACACCATATCGATAGCATGACTTATATGAATTACAAAAACTTGTGTGATATGAATGTCTTATATGCCTTGCAAAATCCTTGAAAATATCACAAGATTGATTGATCATATTGAAAGCATGCCTTACATCTATATCATGAAATTTATATTGAAAATCTTTATCTACTGTCGTAGTAAAATTCGTCCCTTATCATTTAACTTATGATTTTCATTGAAGTTTCGTACTTACTATTGTTTAACGAGGATTACGATAAGCTCTACGGTTAGAACTTATCGGGTTATGCTTGAATCCAATGGGATGGAATTCAAGTGTTTTTATCTTCTCATAATATGGCATATAGATAGGGGGAGTTATGTTTAACTCCGTCATCAATTGATTGTCATCATCAAAAAGGGGGAGATTGTTGAATCTCGGATTTTGATGATATAATCAATTGGTGGGTTAATTGATCTAATCCATATTATTGAGTTAAGTGTGCAGGATTAACTACGATAACCAGAAAACATAAAGCAAAGATACCGGAGTCGAGTTCGATGGACGTTTAAGAGACCGAAGAATCATCGGAGATGCTGCCGGAACCAACCGAGAAGAAATCGGGAACGTGTCGGAATTTTCGGAAGTTCGCCGAAGAAATCGTCGGAGGTTCACGGAGATCACCGAGAAGGCTCGGCTACTCGTTAAAGTCATCACAAGATTGGGAGCTTGCTGGGAGTCCGTCGGAAGAAGTTCCTCGGAAAGCTCGCCGGAACAAGATTCGACGTTCGCGGTTGAAAACATGCTTATGTTGTTTTTAAGTTATGTAGTTCACTTGTAATTGGGATTAGGATTAAGAGATAATCCTATATCCGGGTTAGGGGCTAACTAGGCCCAAAATTAGACTTGGTTTGGGCTAAATTTAAAGCCCAACCAGTAAACCGAAGGGTTTGGCGATGGAACCTCCAGATTGGGCGGTTGCACCATCCAGCACCCGAGAGCTGGGCGGTGACACCGCCTGGGCTGGGCGGTGGCACCGCCAGCATCGGGAACATAAGAGAATTCAAATTTTTGGAGCCCAAATTTGAATCCTCTTGAGGCCTATAAATACCCCTCAAGTCTCTGTTGAGAATACAACTTTTTGAGCAGCAAGTGATTGAGAGAAAAGTCTTAGAAGAGTCTTTGCTAGTCTTGTTTTCAATTTGCTAGTGTTCACCTCCTTCTTTCTTGCTGAAAATCTGTAAGAGAGTGAACCGCTTGTAAAAGTTGTAAGAAGGGTATTTACCCTTCTCTTTCAAGAGATTTGCTAGTGGAAGGTGGGAGTCTCATCGAAGAGGGGCCTCGCAAGTGGATGTAGGTCATTTGACTGAACCACTGTAAAATCGACGTAATCTCTGGTTTGCATTTACTTATTGTCATTTATATTACTGCAAACCATTTGCACTTTAATGCTATACTGCTTTGTCTCCGTCTTACTTATCTCTTCAAGTTAAAACGCAATCGAAACGGTTTTAAACGAAAACGTTGCTTTTATCGTACAAAGTTTCCGAAAAGTATTTAAATCGTGAAAAGTTTATCGCACTTCACCGCTGCACTAATTCACTCCCCCCCCTCTTAGTGCCGCTCCGATCCTAACAAAATCAATCACATAAAATGAAACACATGAAAAAGAAAATGTATTATCATTGGAATTAAAATTATAAATCAAATCTCTTGTTTAAAGAAGCCTTATATTTAATGTGTTATATTTTTGGTCATGAAGATTTTTGTGATGAATCTTATCTTTATCTTTTGGTTTTAAATGATGATGCATATTTTGATTTGGCGTAAAAACTTGGACATGCTTGTAAAAAATCAAATCACTTAAATTGAAACAACTAAAAAGAGGAAAGCTTTCTCCTTGAAAATTTTCTCTACTTTATCGATTTTTTAAAAATGAGATATTAATGATCTATCTATGTCTTTTTTATGAATATCTTGAAAATGATTTTGATTTGATGATTTAAATTTGAATAAGTTTTATTTTAATTTTTTGAGATTTATAACTTGAGATTTCTTATGCATGAATCAAGATATTATATCATTTGATCTCCTATGTTTCTTTTTGCTATTTATAAAAGAAGAGAATTATTGAAATAAATCACGTCTTGTGGCATTCATGATATTAATATCTCTCATGTCATGATTTTCATATGACACCTTTGTATTTTTGTGACGACTTGAACATTTACACCATTATGTTCTTTCCTTCTTCTTTCTTGTTTACAATGACAAAAGGGGGAAAGAAAATATCTAGCATCTCAAATGAACCAAATTTGCTAGCTTGAACGATAAACTTAGATATGTTAGAACTCCCAAATGCATAAATTCTTCTTATACATTTTTTGGATCATGATCTTGATTTCTTGAATTTTAGGCTTGAATCTTCTTTTTAAATCAAGATTGTTTCCCTATCATTGTAACATTCCCCATTTTTGAAAATTTAGTCAATGCTTTGTAAATATGATGATTAACTAATAATTCTTTTATATTAAATAATTTTATATTAGAAGTTTATAGCTAGGGACCTAAATATAAATATTAAAAATTTGATATGATTTATGAAAGATGCAGATTTAAGTTAAAGAAAAAAAATGATGGACATGTGTCACTAGCTAAACTAAGGTTGGTGCCACCTATGTTTGCTCTAAGGATGACACATAGGTTTCTTTCATGCATACTTACCACCTTGCAAGCCTTGTATTAGTTAAACCTAATGCAATTAGAGAAGAAACTAAAGGAAAGCTTAACTAAAGGAGGAAAACTTAAGAGCTGCAGCTAGCGTGGGTTTGAGAGGAGAAGAAGAAGAAGAAGAAGAAGAAGAAGAAGAAGAAGAAGAAGAAGAAAAAGAATTATTGCTTAAGATTTTGCATCAATTTTCCCACATTTGGGAATTAAACTTTTCTAAGGCAAGTGTTCTAACCCCATCCCATAGAAATTCTAATCTCTTTTTTCATTTTAATTCTACATAATTTGAAAGATTTCAGCTGAGAACCAGACATTTCTTTCATTTTGAAACAAGGCTATGAATATGTAATTTTTCAGTAATCCGACCTCTATATATTGTTTCGGACCTAACTTTTAGCACTAAACTCTGATTTAGGCAAAACCTAATCCATCTAAAATTAGACTCAAATATATTTATTTTGATACCTAGATTGAATGATTTGGAGTTTAAATGCCTACTAAGACTTCTGTTTCAATTAACCCTAAGATTCTATAAAATAGGGACTATAATTTTCTAACATTTTGTTACTAAACTACTTATAACTTTCTGCTGAGAACTCAAATTCATGCAAATATAATTTATAGGAAAATAGACTCAAAATTCTTTCTGTTCTTATTTTATTTGAAATTTTTGGAGTACAATTGCAAACTAAAACATCTATTTTCATTGACCTTGTGGATTTAGTAAAACAGAGCTGATGTTTTCAGACCTTTTACTACAAAATTATTTGTAACTCCCTGTTGTAAACTCCAATTCATGTAAAACATGATTTATCTAAAACTAGATTAACACATATTTCAAATGACATAAATTTTGTATAAATTGGAGCATAATTAATAATCTAAATAATTCATACAATATGCCTCTCAAATTCTGCTAAAATCGAACTTTCATCGATTTTGCCTCTTCTTGTTTCTTCTCTTTGGAAATCAATTTCGGCCAACATCCTTACTTCAGTTGAGCTTTACATTATTACTTTAAATTCCTATATACTCTTATCCTTCAATTATTTATATACCTATATCTATCATGTAAAGTTTAGGTTTGTATCGTAATGTTTCGTATAAGCACATGCATTCCGTTGTTTCGCATGTGTTTCTGATATATGCCAACTTTATTGTTCACATTACCCCTTTTGTACTATGATATTCATGAGATTATTTGGACCTTTGCTAGAAATGGTAAAGGGTATATGCTTAGAGCCCGCGATACTCTGTCAACCCCCTCTAGTTTCATCCAGACGTGGATGGATGATGCTCCCAGACATAGGAGATTATATTTGAGATCTCACTTCACCTTCTATCTATTTGATATGATACCCAGAGCTTTAGTTATGTGCTTCTATATATGCTTTGGATAAGAATGAAAAGTATGTAATGTCAAATGCGACGTTGAGCTTCTGTTTCATATTTGTTATTGATATGCACCGAAATGCTTCCTATGCCATTGATATACTCCGAAATGCTTCATATACCATTGATATGCTCTGTAACATTTCATATGCCATTGATATCTGAAATGCTCCTTACGTCAATGATATGCTCCAACTAATCCTACTCCTTTGCTATGCGTCATTTGAGCTTCTGTTTCATATTTATTCTTTGATATGCTTTGAAATGTTTATACTTCCTTTATATGCTTTGAAACTGTCCTCTTTCGTTATGGATATGTTAGACACTTATTGAGCTCTATGTGCTCACTCCGTTGCTAATAATTTTTTTCAGGATTGCTTGTCGCTTACTAAAATGTTTAAATTGGACTAAGGCAATGGAAAGTTAGAAGACCTTGGGCAAACCTTTATTGGTTGATATATTTTTGTTGTATAAGTATACTTGGTATCTAATGGAATGTTTATGGTAAATATAAACTTAGGAGTTTTGTAAATGTTTGAAAAGTACCTCTCATGTTAGGATTTTAGGAATGTTAAATTAAAATTATGTAATGATATAAATCTATTAGGAAATCTTTGGGAGTGACATCATATGCACAGCGGAAGAACAGAAAATAAAATCCCCTATTCCCAAGGAGATGTTCGTCATCGTGCAAAGATTGGTGTGCAAAATCCATGAAATAAAAAATTATGTATAGTAAAGATTGTGTTATCTAGGCAGATCGTATATCCCTGAATCCTTGCAGATCTCTAGGAGAGGGTGAAGGAGGTTAAGCTCCCTCCTCTCTAGTGGTGATCCATACAGTAGGGCTATGACAACGCTCATCAAAACTCCAAGCTTGCTCTGAGGTGGAGAGGGGGAGGATAATAGGAGAGGCAAGCAAAGGCTCTGGCCTATGAACCTCTGAATCCCTCCTATTTATAGAGGTCCCCTGTCAAATTAACCATAATGGATCCTTCCCTATTGGGTATTGGATCTTCATCCAACTACCCAAGCCTCTTAGATTAGTGGATCTCTATCCAATAATCTCTTATGGGCTTTTATTGGATCTCGTCCATGGGATCTAATAATTCAGGGGCTTATTAGACATCCAATAAGATAGGGGCTCTGACGGATATCTCATATCTGAATCTCTACTCATCGCAACGCTTATCATATGTGTGTGACCCTCTAGGCCCAATATCGAGCTGGCCGTGAGTCATACTTATCAGAACACCTTCTAGCTCAATGAATTATTATCTTCATAATAATTCACTCGACTCATCAACTACGGACGTACTAGGTTACTACGCCATAGACCTAGACGATACAAGGGAATCCAATCTATTGGACCTGTCTATCCTAAATACCATATGTCGGGCATGGTGCTGTCAGACCCATACGGTTTCTACTCGAGTCTCGCTTTAATCGGATTCTCCTAGAGAACTCTTTCTCTCTCAATCCGAATGACCCTAGGCAGGGATTTGTCTGAGCAAGAATACATAGGATATTCCTCTCATGACACCAAGAGTAGATGATCCTCTATCGACACTCAATAGCTCTCGTAAGGTTGACTACCACTCCCGATGACTAGTTGTAATAGACCTAGGACATCCAAACCTATAAGTCCGGTATCAAAGAATGGAGCACTCATACAGGACATTCTTGGTGTCTTAAGTCTATGGATCAGATACATCGCTAGGACTACGGAATCGTTGTCTGACAATAAGGCATCATCAAATATCCAGCATTCTGTAAGCGGATCAATCAGGGAACTCATTCTCCAATGAGCACCTGTATTGTATCCCTAGTGTCATCACATGAGCAACTATGAGACCAGCTGCATCCATCATATGGATGGGTATACAACACACCAGTCTGTCCGGTTATCTCGATATCCCTCTCGAGTAACCTATGACCGGGATTATTTAGGATCTGTGTTCAAAGGCGAATCTGTCTCATTATCATGATCTCATTACTATCCGATTCCCATTGCACAGATCCAAGGACATCATAATATATATATGCATATATGCAATAGTTAATATAAAGTGTTAAATGTCAAAATATAATATCAAAAAAGATTGTGTCAAGTCACACGTGTTATCACTCATGCGATTGGCTTGCTGGGCACCTATGACTAACAAAACCTATAGTACATATTGGTTTTGTGATTGTATAGATTCCCACAACTATAGATTTATGATGTGGTTATAGTTTAGTTGAATTGGCTTTGAATTTTATGAATCATTAAGTGATATGATGTATGGTTATAAACTGCACAGATTTTGTGAATTGTGGATTATAAAGGTGAATGACTTGAATGTTTTCTTAATGGCCTCAAATGTGTGATTAGATCCTGGATTGTTTGTTGAATTCTAATATTATAAATTTTGAATTAGGTTCACACCTCCTGAATGAGAATTAAATTCAAGGGGCATTACATTCATCCTTCTATATACAAAAGAAGAGATATGTCAAAAATCATGACTTGATCTTTCATTTTTTATGATTGAAATAATAATTGGAATATTAATGTAAATTTGTTATTTATCTTTGTCATTTTTTAAAAATTATTGTAAAGGGAAAAAGAATTACAAAATTATATTCTTCCCTTCTTTTTTACAATGACAAAGGGGGAGTTAAAATCTGCTAGCTTGCTAGCTAGCTTGCATACTTCAAGAAGAAGCAAAAAGTTGCTAGTTTGCACATCATAAAGAGAAGCAAAAAGCTTTGCTCATCTGCAAAAATTTTGTCAACTATCATATATATAAAATTTTCTAGCTTGCATGTTCTAAAATTTGCATATCTTTTACTAAATTTACTAGCTTGCTATCTTGCATACTCTAAAATGATACAAATTTGCTAGCTTGCATGTTCTAAATATAATGTAACACTTGCTAAATTTGCTAGCTTATAAATTGCAAGGAGAAAAACTTGCAAGGAAGCAAAATTGCAAGCTTGCACTTCTCAAAAGGAAGAAAGAAAATTACTAGCTTGCATGATGATAAAACTTGAGATTATGTTTATAATGTAGTGATTTGAAATTACATATATCTAAAACTTGATAGTTACACTTCTCCTTTTTGTTGATGACAAAGGGGGAGAAGTTATGATGACATGTTGTAAATATTCATGATGAAATATTGCTTTGACTTAAATTCAACTTGAATTCAAGGTTCTATCAATATGACATATTGATAGGGGGAGTTAAGGTTAACTCCATCATTAATTGGTTATCATCATAAAAAAGGAGGAGATTGTTGAATCTCGAATTTTGATGATAAAACTAATTGATAGTGTTTATGATTTGATCTGTGTTTTAAGTGATGCAGGAAGCTTTGATTAGGGAGAGATAATTAAAGTAGGAAGAATCATGTTGGACGGGAGAAAAACATGTCAGAAGATTAGACGTCGGGCTGAAGAATTAGTCGATGTATCGACAGAAGGCTTCGGGCCAAGAAGAGCAAAAATTATGCTAAGGAAATCGAAATTGTAGAGCTCAACTGACCGATTGGGCAATAGGCTGCAAGAGAGGACAATACACCGAAGAATCATACAAAAAATCGACGAACCAATGACGTGTTGGATAATATTTGATTCAAACTTTATAATAATTGTCTAGATCGAAGTATGTTTTAAGTGTGCAGGATTAACTATGATAGCGATCAAGGCATAAAGCAAAATGAAGTCCCAGAGTCAAGAACGAGATTTCGTTAGGAGTTCGAGAGTTCGTCGAAAGTTCGGACGTTCATCGAAAGTTCTATTGAAATTAACTGAGAAGTCCAGGAGCTTGTAAAAGAAGCTTGTCAGAACTCGCCAAGAAGATCGTCATGAAGTCTATAAGTTTGTCGGGAGTTCGCTGGAATATTACTGAGAGATCATCGGAAGTTCACTAGAAGATCGCTGGAAGCTCGCTCAACCAGACTTGATTTGCTTAGTGTTGTTGAATCTCGGATTTTGATGATGAAACTAATTGATTGTGTTTAAATGTTTGACTACATTTTGAGTGATACAGGACTACTCGATCAGGATTAGACAATTAACGCAGGAGGAATTGACGTTGCGTCGGAGGAGATCACGTCAGGATATTGGATGGCAGAAGGCTTCGGGCGTCGGGCATCGGGCCAAGAGCGGAATTGCGCCAAGGATATCGGCGTTGTGGAGGTCAACCGCCGATTGGGCAACAAGCCGCAAGAGAGGACGATGCGCCGAAGAATCGGACGAAGCGCCAACTAATGACGTGCCGAGCAACAGAATGTCAATTCGCTTTATAATAATTGTCTAGATCGGAGTAGAGTTTTGGTTTGTGTGTGCAGGATTAACTACGATAACGATGAAGACATAAAGCGAAACAAAGTGCTGGAGTCAAGCGCGAAGGATTCGTTGGGAGTTCGAGAGTTCGACGGAAGTCCGAAGGTTCGTCGGGAATGCTGCCGGAACTAGCCGAGAATGAGTAGGGAGCTTGCCGAAGGGTTTTTCGGAAGCTCGTCGGAAGGTTCGTTGGAAGTTCGCGGAGCTCGCCGAGAAAGATCGGAGCTTACCAAAGAAGCTCGTTGGAACTCGCCAAGATCAAATCGTGAAGTCTAGGAGCTTGCCGGGAGTCCGCAGAATGGTTTCCGTGAGTTTATCGGAAGATCGTCGGAAGTTCGCTGGAAGCTCGCCGGAAGAAGTCTTGACTTGCAGACTTTGTAATAGCTTAGAAAATGTCTTTAAATTCGTAGTTAGCACGTTAATTAGGGTTAGGATTAGGTGTTAATCCTATAACCCAAGTAGGGGCCAATTGGGCCCAAGTTCGGACTAGTTTGGGGCAAGATTGAAGCCTAACTAGTGGGCTGAAAACACTGTAGGCGGTGGCACTACCTGGGCTGGGCGGTGGCACCGCCCAGCACCCGAGAGCTGGGCGGTGACACCTCCTGGCTGGGCGGTGGAACCGCCCAGCACCCGAGCGTTGGGCGGTGGCACCGCTTGGCTGGGCGGTGGCACCTCCAACAGCGGGAACCCAAAGAGAATTCAAATTTTGAAGCCCAAATTTGAATCCTCTTGAGGCCTATAAATACCCCTCAAATCTCAGCTGAGAGAACAACTTTTTGAGCAGCAAGTGTTTGAGAGAAAAGCCTTAGAAAAGTGTTAGCTTGTCTTGTTTTCAATTGGCTAGTGTTCACCTCCTTCTTTCTTGTTGAAAATCTGTAAGAGAGTGAACCGCTTGTAAAAGTTGTAAGAGGGGTATTCACCCTTCACTTTCAAGAGATTTGCTAGTGGAAGGTGGAAGCCTCATCGAAGAGGGGCCTCGCAAGTGGATGTAGGTCACTTGACCGAACCACTTTAAAAACGGTGTAATCTCTGGTTTGCATTTCTTATTGTCATTTACATTACTGCAAATCTTCTTACTTGCTTTGTTTCATCATTACCTTTGCTGCGCAACTTTAAGAATACGCTTTCAAGTTAAGCTTTTCAAGTTCCGTTCTTATCGTACGAAAGATTTTACTAAAACCGAAGTTTTAATCCGCTGCACTAATTCACCCCCCCCTCTTAGTGCCACTCCGATCCTAACAATTGGTATCAGAGCCACGTTTTTCTACCTTGGTTTAACACCCAAATAGAAATGGCTCTTTACGGCTTTCAAGAGGGTCACTCTCTCATTTGTCCTCCCTTTTTCAATGGGACGGATTACATTTATTGGAAAACTCGAATGAGAGTTTTCTTACTTTCTTTGGATTTGAATTTATGGCACATAGTCGAAAATGGATTTGAAATGTCTTCTCTTTCAATGAACCAATGGAATGATTTGGAGAAGAAGATGTTTTCTTTAAACGCAAAGGCTATGAATGCCTTATTTTGCGCTTTGGACAAAAATGAGTTCAATCGGGTTTCTTTATGCGAAACGGCTTTCGACATATGGCACACTCTTGAAATCACACACGAAGGCACTTCTAGAGTTAAAGATTCGAAAATCAACATTTTAATGCATGATTTTGAGCTTTTTCAAATGAAGCCGAGCGAAACCATTGTTGACATGTATACCCGTTTCACGGATGTCATCAATGGTTTACAAGCTCTTGGCAAATGTTTCTCGAATTTTGAACTTGTTAGTAAAGTTTTACGATCACTTTCTAAAGCTTGGGAATCAAAAGTAACGACAATACAAGAAATAAAAGATTTAAATATTTTTCCATTTGAAGAACTTATCGGCTCATTGATGACATATGAAATGGTGCGCAATGCACATGATGAACACAATGAACACTTGGACCACCTTCCAAAGAACAGGAAGGATTTGGAACTCTGGACAAATAAATACCACTTGAGCGATGACTCAAGTGATGAGGACAATGATGAACTTGAACTTCGAACACTAACTCTTAATAAGTTCATTAAACAAAAATCTAAAATAAATAATGAACTTGAACGGAGGAAGAGGTCAAAGAAGAGGAAGGCAACCAAGGATGAATCAAGAACTTCCAAAGGTGAAACGACGAGGGCTTTGACGAGCTTCGACTACAAGGTAAGTAACTCAACTCTCTTGAATTATTTTGAAATTACATGAGTGGTTAACTTAGTTAGTAGGATTTTTTTTATGCTTTTCTTTCTAGTATTTTTGAAAAATTAAAAATTATGAATGATGATTGCTTAATTTGAATGTTTATGATTTTCGTATTGGATTTTGATGTATGGTTTTGACATAAAAATTAATTTGCATGATTATGTTTAATAGGATTAATCTATGATTGTGTATTTTGATATTATGCATGAGAATTTAAAATGATGATACCCTATGTTTTGGAATGATGCCTTGATGGTGATGATACTTTCGGTTCTAAACATGATGCTCAACACTTTCATAAACATTTTCTTTTACTCAATCCAAAATGAAACACAAACAAAAAATAAATATATATGTATGATCGTGATAAATTCATGTTGATTTTAGTTTCAAAACAAGATGCATTGTTTGCTACAAATTAAACATCATGATAATGGCATGTTTTATGATAATGCTTACACACCAAATGTGATTAATAGATAGAAGCAAACATAACGATGATTTTGCTCTCAACATGATGCATAGTTTTTACATGAAAATTTTAAATATGCTCATATGAAATCAATTGCATGACATGAAAATGGATTCTCTATCCTATTGAAATTAATGAACTCATTTCATGAATTATGTGAATATCTTGAATCAAATCTTTTGGAAAATGCCACATGCTTAATGCGATTCAACTTAATAAATCTTTATGACAAAATTTGCCTTTCTATCTTGAATGTTGACATTTCTTTTTAAAGCAAAGGCATGCTTATAAGAAGCAAAACACATGAATATAAATTTATAAAAATGAAATACAATCCTCTATGTTATTGATTTTTCAATAAATCTATGCTTGTCATATATAAATTTATTGAATGTAATTTTGAGGATGATTTCAAATTTGACAAATGCTTGATTCGTATTTACGACATTAGATACATTTTAAATATGAATCATGCTTCAATCTTGTTAAATGCTTCAATCATTTTCTATCTCTAAAGTTCTCGATTTTTGATGAAATACAAGTGATAAATTCATTTATGACATCTTGTAAATCACTTGAATTATGAATGAGATTTTGATGATGTGTTAAAGAATCACTTAAAAAGAAAATGTTTTTCCCATCTTAGCGAGATTAATGATTTCATGATATTGTGTGAATCTCAAAATTGATTTTGATGAAATGGTAATAACGTTATTCATGTTATGAATCTCAAAAATGATAATTTGATTATGATTTTTTTTGAGTTAATGAATTAACTTGAATGAAACTTTGTTTCAACCGAATCATGAACTTGTTAAGAACAATTTTAATGAATCGTGAATCATATCTTTGGTATTCATGAATTGATCCTTATTGATATCTTTCATGAATTCTTTATATATTTGGCTTGTCGAACAGTTGAAATATTTAGCCATTGAGTCCTCCCTTTCTTTTTTACTTTGATAAAGGGGGAGTAGGTTTTGCTAGCTTGTGCATTGAAAATGAAAGTAAACTTCCTAGCATGCTAAGTAAAATTTGCAAGCTTGCACTTCTCAAAAAGAGAAGAAAGATCTTGCCTAACAATATAATTGCTCTAGCCATGCTTTGTATCGAAAATAGGTTGATATCCTTAGAAGCATCGCATTAAATTTTTTAGTGTATCGCAATGTATCACATGTATCGCAAATTGAAAATTTTGAGACTATTATCATTTCATGTTTCACGATTGATATCTTTCATTGATATGATAAATTATCATTTCATTATATATCACACAATGATATCATGCTTTGCGATTGTATCATGTGATTCTTGCTGAATTTTCATATTGAATTCCTTTAAGATATGATTTCTTTGTATTTATGGCTTGCTTGGCTTGAAATGTTTTTGGCATGATGCATGCAATGATGAAATATTCATAAAGTTAAAATGATGTATGTAATACTTATGATAATGATGTACATGATATATTTATTGCATATGATGTGTATCATAAATGCTTTAAATGATGAATGATTGGTATCATGATCAACGTGTTGATAAATGCTTAAAAATTTTAATGTTTGAGTATCATGTATGATATGCCACATGACATCTTGATAATTTATAACTTGAGTTTTCTTTTTGAATTAAGATTGTTTCCTATCATGCTTTCTATCTACAAAAGAAGAAATTTGTCAAAAATGATATATGTCTTTTGACATTCATTTTTCATCTTTATTATTTACCCTTATCATGATTTGAAGATTATAGTAAAGAGAAATGAATTACATGATTGTATTGTTATTCCCTTCTATTTGACAATAACAAAGGGGGAGCAAAACTTGCTAGATAGTAAATT
Organism: Musa acuminata AAA Group; assembly: GCF_036884655.1. Lineage (NCBI taxonomy): Eukaryota > Viridiplantae > Streptophyta > Magnoliopsida > Zingiberales > Musaceae > Musa > Musa acuminata. Next base: position 26,211,433 of record NC_088342.1, on the reverse strand, counting down.
TGCTAGCTTGCACAATTCGAAAAGAGGCAAACTTGCTAGCTTGCTAATCTCAAAAAGGAAGCGAGAAGTCCTATCTTGCAAATCTCAAGAGAAGCAATGGTTGCCAAGTTACACATTTCAAAAAAAAGGCAAAATAGTCCATCTTGCACATCTCAAAAGATGTAAAATTTTGCTAACTTTTTATGTGCAAAAGTTGATAGCTTGTATACTATAAATTTGCATACCAAAAATACAATCTTGTTTATCTCAAGATGCAAAACATACTAACTTGCACTTTGCAAAGGAAGCAAAAATTTGCTAGCTTACAATTTGCATATTTCAAGAAGCAAGAGTTGCTTTCTTGAACATCTCAATATTGCTAGCTTGCATGATGTAGAACTTGCTATCTTGAACATTACCAAAAGTGCTATCTTATATGCTATAAAACTTGTATATCTAAAACTTGATAGCTTGAATGTCCCAAGCATGATGCATTACTTGCTAAATTTTCTATCTTCAAAATTGCATGATGATAAAAATTTAATATTATGTTTTTCATGCAATGGTTTGAACCCATATAATAAACACATAAGAGTAGCTACTTCTCCTTTTTGTTGATGACATAGGGGGAGAAGTATATTGATGACTTCATGCATTGAATTAAATATTTTATATATTTGCATGATAGTTTAAATGTTTTTCATAACATGTGATGAATGTTACTTGGATTTGGGATAATCCAAGTGTTCTATCAATGGCATATTGATAGGGGGAGTTTAGTTAAACTCCGGGGAGTTAAGGTTAACTCCGTTAGTCATCAATTAGTTGTCATCATCAAAAAGGGGGAGATTGTTGAATCTCGGATTTTGATGATGAAACTAATTGATTGTGTTTAAATGTTTGACTACATTTTGAGTGATACAGAACTACTCGATCAGGATTAGACAATTAACGCAGGAGGAATTGACGTTGCGTCGGAGGAGATCACGTCAGGATATTGGATGGCAGAAGGCTTCGGGCGTCGGGCATCGGGCCAAGAGCGGAATTGCGCCAAGGATATCGGCGTTGTGGAGGTCAACCGCCGATTGGGCAACAAGCCGCAAGAGAGGACGATGCGCCGAAGAATCGGACGAAGCGCCAACCAATGACGTGCCGAGCAACAGAATGTCAATTCGCTTTATAATAATTGTCTAGATCGGAGTAGAGTTTTGGTTTGTGTGTGCAGGATTAACTACGATAACGATGAAGACATAAAGCGAAACAAAGTGCTGGAGTCAAGCGCGAAGGATTCGTTGGGAGTTCGAGAGTTCGATGGAAGTCCGAAGGTTCGTCGGGAATGCTGCCGGAACTAGCCGAGAATGAGTAGGGAGCTTGCCGAAGGGTTTTTCGGAAGCTCGTCGGAAGGTTCGTTGGAAGTTCGCGGAGCTCGCCGAGAAAGATCGGAGCTTACCAAAGAAGCTCGTTGGAACTCGCCAAGATCAAATCGTGAAGTCTAGGAGCTTGCCGGGAGTCCGCAGAATGGTTTCCGTGAGTTTATCGGAAGATCGTCGGAAGTTCGCTGGAAGCTCGCCGGAAGAAGTCTTGACTTGCAGACTTTGTAATAGCTTAGAAAATGTCTTTAAATTCGTAGTTAGCACGTTAATTAGGGTTAGGATTAGGTGTTAATCCTATAACTCAAGTAGGGGCCAATTGGGCCCAAGTTCGGACTAGTTTGGGGCAAGATTGAAGCCTAACTAGTGGGCTGAAAACACTGTAGGCGGTGGCACTACCTGGGCTGGGCGGTGGCACCGCCCAGCACCCGAGATCTGGGCGGTGACACCTCCTGGCTGGGCGGTGGAACCGCCCAGCACCCGAGCATTGGGCGGTGGCACCGCTTGGCTGGGCGGTGGCACCTCCAACAGCGGGAACCCAAAGAGAATTCAAATTTTGAAGCCCAAATTTGAATCCTCTTGAGGCCTATAAATACCCCTCAAATCTCAGCTGAGAGAACAACTTTTTGAGCAGCAAGTGTTTGAGAGAAAAGCCTTAGAAAAGTGTTAGCTTGTCTTGTTTTCAATTTGCTAGTGTTCACCTCCTTCTTTCTTGTTGAAAATCTGTAAGAGAGTGAACCGCTTGTAAAAGTTGTAAGAGGGGTATTCACCCTTCACTTTCAAGAGATTTGCTAGTGGAAGGTGGAAGCCTCATCGAAGAGGGGCCTCGCAAGTGGATGTAGGTCACTTGACCGAACCACTTTAAAAACGGTGTAATCTCTGGTTTGCATTTCTTATTGTCATTTACATTACTGCAAATCTTCTTACTTGCTTTGTTTCATCATTACCTTTGCTGCGCAACTTTAAGAATACGCTTTCAAGTTAAGCTTTTCAAGTTCCGTTCTTATCGTACGAAAGATTTTACTAAAACCGAAGTTTTAATCCGCTGCACTAATTCACCCCCCCCTCTTAGTGCCACTCCGATCCTAACAAGTGTATGCCTGAAAATTCATAGTTAGCACATAATTGGGTTAGAATTAGGCCAACTCAATTAGGGGTCAATTGGGCCCAAGTATGGGTTGTGTTGGGCCAAGTGAAAAGCCTAAATAATGACCCAATAGGTGGTATCGTCGTGGCACAATCTTCGAGACTATGTTAGGCGGTGGTACCACCAGTCTGGGCGGTGGTACCGCCTAGACACAATCTCCGAGAGATTGTCAGGTGGTGGTACCGCTAGACTAGGCGATGGTACCACCCAGTGTTAGTACTACAAGCAATGGTACTGCCTAGCACAGGTTGTGGTACCGCTAGTACCCCGAAAACCAAGGATGAGACACTTTTAGGCTTCAAGTTTGAATCCACTTGAGGCATATAAATACCCATCGTATCCCTAGTTAACAGACACAAGCATAGAGAATTTAAAAGTAGGAAAACATTGTAGTAATCACTTGAGAGAACCTCTCCTCTAATTTTAAGTTTAGAATTTTATTTAGAGAGGAGTGAGTACTTGTAAAAGGTTGTCTCCTAAACCTGTCAAAAGGAAAAAATGGGTGTAAAAGGGTAGTTGGTCTTTACCCATTAAAGGAAAACCAGTAGTGGAAGCCGATAGCCTTGAGTGAAGAGGAATTGAGAGTGGATATAGGTCATGACGACCGAACCACTATAAAATCAAGTCAAAGCAATTTTAATCATGATTCACATCATTTGGAATACATCATATACATCATCATAATAAAATCATTACAAATCATAAATATTTCATATCATGATGATATCAATTTGTCAAATTATATTACATCCTTACTTCATGCATAATATAAATATAAATCATCACTATTGGCATATCATACATGATATTGAAGCATTCATGATACATCATTTCGAGCATAACATTCATGATACTAAGACATTTCGGGCATACATCATTTTATAGTGGTTCGATTATCATGACCTACGTCTACTAGTCATAAGTGCCCGGCAAGCCAATCACGTGAGTGATGACACGTGTGACTTGATACAAAATCTTTTTGCTTATTATATTTTGACATTTATCACTTTATATTGACTATTGCATATATGCATGTATATATTGTGATGTCCTTGGATCTATGCAATGAGAATCGGATCGTGATGAGATCATGATAATGAGACCAATTCACCTTTAAACACAGATCCTAAATAATCCCAGTCATAGGTTACTCGAGAGGGACATCGAGATAACCGAACAGATTGGTGTGTTGTATACCCGCCTATATGATGGATACAACTGATCTCATAGTTGCTCATGTGGGGACACTAGGGATATAGTACAGGTGCTCATTGGAGAATGAGTTCACTGATTGATTCGCTTATGGAATGTTGGATGGTTGATGATGCCTTATTGTCAAACAACGATTTTGTAGTCCAAGTGGTGTATTTGGTCCTTAGACTTGAGATACCAAAGATGTCCTGTATGAGTGCTCTATTTTTTGATACCGGGCTTATAGGTTTGGATGTCCTAGATCTAGTACTTTTTTAACTGGTCATTGGGAGTGACAGTTGACCTTACAAGGGCTATTGAGTGTTGATAGAGGATTATCCACTCTCGGCGTCATGAGAGGAATATGCTATGTATTTTTGCTCAGACAAATTCCTGGCTAGGGTCATTCGGATTGAGAGAGAAAGAGTTCTTCGGGAGAATCCGATTAAAGCGAGACTCGAGTAGAAACCGTATGAGTCTGACAGCACCATAACTAGTATACGATCTCTAGGATATTAGATGGATAAGAGACTATAGGTACACGGTAACTAAGGACAGACAAGTCTAATAGATTGGATTCCCCTTATCGTTTGGGGACTACGACGTAGTGGCCTAGTACGTCTGTAGTCGACGAGTCAAGTGAATTATTATGGAGATAATAATTCACTGAATTAGAAGGAGTTCTAACAAGTATGACTCACGACTAGCTCGATATTGGGCCTAAAGGGTCACACACATATGGTAGGCATTGCGATGAGTAGAGGTTCGGATATGAGATATCCACTGGAGCTCTTGTCTTATTAGATATCCAATAAGCTCTTAAATTATTGGATTCTATGGATGAGATTCAATAAGGGCCCATAAGAGATTATTGGATAGAGATCCACTAATCTAATAGGCTTGGGTAGTTGGATGAAGATCCAATACCCAATAGGAGAGGATCTGGAGTTTTGAGGAACGACGTTGTAGCTTAGTGATCATTAAAGAGGAGGACGTCGTAGCCTTAGTGATCGTTAGAGAGGAGGACGCTTGACCTCTTTCACCCTCTCCTAGAAACCTACAAGGAAATAGGGATATACGATCTCTCTAGATAATACAATCTAATCTATATGTAGTTTTTTCGCGTATTTTTGTGCATCAATTTTTGCACGACGATGAATATTTTTTTGGAAAATTGAGGATTTTATTTTCTTGTTCTTCCGCTACCCATGTGATGTCGCTCCCAAGATGGTACTAGAGCTAGATTGTTCGTGCGAAAATTGATTTTAAACTGCGTGTATTTGTATGATGCTTTTGACGTCAAAATTATTTACGCATTAAGCGAGGAAGGGCAGCAACTATTGCTGGCTTTGCTGCGTTCGAAGAAGGCAGCCTTACTGCCATCTTCGCACAGGCAGGTTGCCTGCAGCAGCGCCCACAAGATGGCAGCCACAAGCGGCCGGCTTCCCGCAGGCAACCGCAGGTGGTGGCACCTGCGAGCACAGCGCCCGCAACAACGCTCGCCCACGGGCGAGCGGCCCGCAGGGGCGGCCGCCGCCTGCATAACCACCCGCAGGGGCGGCCGCCGCCTGTAGAACCACCCGCAGGGTCGCCTACCCACAAGTGTGCCCGCCCGCGAGGGCGCTGCCCACAGGCGCGGTGCCTGTGGGCACTGCACCCGCGGGCATAGTGCTCGCGGGGTGCAGCACCGCACGCGGGAGCGCCCACCTACAGGGGTGGCGCCGCTCGTCGGCGAGCCGCCCGCAGGTAGGTGCGGCGCCCCCGCTCCCCGCCGTAGAGGGCTGGCGCCGGCGAGGGTGGCGGCGCCCGTAGCAAGCAGGGAGAAGAGAGGGATTAGGCCGATCTTGGGCAAAAGACTGTTTTGCCCTGGGAAATTTAAGAAATTTTAGTATCTATTCTTTTCTAAATTACGAAAATACCCCTTAGAATTTCAAAAATTTTCTACATATCCCTAATTTCAAAAAATATTAATTAATTAAAAGTTTTAATTGATTATTATTTTTATTATTATCTAATAATCGTACATGATGATGATTTATATACGTGATGTATGATGTGTGGACAGATGATCATGGACCGTGTGATGTGTGTGTACTTGTGATTATTATTATTGGGGCTTGCGAACCTCCATTTTATTTCTTGTTTATTGTGGGTCTGCGTGTCTATAATTAAGCTATAATCACACGAGGAGATTCAGCGGGAGTGTGGAAGCGATAGCGGGACCCACGAGACGGACGATCGTGATGCATGGAGATGCATCGAGATGTCGACCGAACTGACGAGGACGAGATGGATGATCACAAGGTATGGAGATGCATCGTTGCACACATAGATCTTGATGTTAGTGATTATGCCTATTGGCTCGGGCCTGATCACATTAGGTTGTGGTCCATGATCATCTAGTGTGATTGCTTATACACATACTAGATATGTATATATATTAAATATGTATATGTGTAACATGTCATGTTAGGAGACCAAATTATAGAAATCCCTCTCTTGATAATATTAAGTCGGTAAACGTGAGGTAATTAAATTGACCCATATGACCTTCCATTGTTATAGGTAAGGACCGATTCCCGGTGTAGGTTGAGTTAGTCGAGTCCCTCGAGGCTCACCTATATCACGATTCGTTATCTTGCCTATGACATAGAGAAGTCACTGATGACCTGAGGACATGGTATGCTTGGTCGAGTCCCTCGAGGGTATATCATCGAATCAAACTCATTTTGTAACGATGATGTTGACTTAACCGAACATCATGATTGGTCGAGTCCCTCGAGACCATGGTAATTCCGAGGCCTAATAGGGCAGGAATCACAAGGAGTTGTGATCGGCAACAATTGCCTATATTTTGGGCTTAATTTGATTGGTCGAGTCCCTCAAGATTATACTAAGACGCTGATTGGATCCTGATCCCCACTAGAAGTCTGCCGAAGACTTTCATTTCACGTGCTGAGGGTGTCGCGTGACTCACTAGTAAAATAGTGGGAGCATATTAAGATAAAAGTCAATATCTTGATTATTTATTTCTTGTAAAATCTGCATGTTATTTATTTCGGTGGCAATACTTGATGTCAACCGCCTCACTAGTCTAAATTATATGGATTGGCTTTGTAACTTGAGAATTATTCTCACAACGGAGAAATTTCTGTACGTCCTTGATATAGTGATGCCTACACCCGAGGAAGGGGCAAGCGAGGATGAGATCACTCGCTACGTGAAGTACATTGATGCCTACACCTCAGTGCTACATGTGGGCTCTATTACTCCTGAGTTACAAAGACAACATGAAAAGATGGATGCTAGATCCATTCTCCTACATGTCTGCAAATTGTTTGAGGAACAGGGTAGGACTCAGCGATATGAGATATCCAAGAGCCTCTTCCGCGCTAGGATGACTGAGGGGACATCGGTTTAGAACAATGTCCTAAAGATGATTGAGTGGATAGAGAAACTCATAGGTCTAGGAATAGTCCTAGAGGATAACTTGTGTGTGGATATTGTGCTTCAGTCGCTACTAGATTCCTTTTCACAGTTCATAATGAATTTTAATATGAGCAACCTTGAGGTGACTCTCCCATAGCTCCTCAATATGTTGAGGGAGGTAGAGAGCACTATAAAAAAGGAGAAGCCAGTTCTCTACACTGGTGAGACCAGAAAGAAAAAAAAAGAAAAAAAGTTCCTTACGAAGGGCAAGGGCAAGGGTAGATTAGGTAAAGCAAAGGTTGCTAAGAAAGACCCGACAAAGGACAAAGGCTAGTGCTTCCACTGTGGCAAAGATGGGCACTGGAAAAGGAACTACAATGAGTACTTTATAGAGAGGGCGAAACAAAAGCTTGGAGAAGCTTCAAGTACATTCATGATCAGTTTCATTTGTCAAACTCTTATGATAACACATAGGTATTGGATACCGGTAATGCTTATCATATATCCAATTCGTTGTAGGCTTTGGCAAGACCTAGGAGACTGGAGAGAGGCGAGATGAACCTCAAGATAGATAATGGAGCAAAAGTTGCTGTAGTAGCTGTTGGCGAGGTCACACTACATCTGCTTGGTAGAGCTATTATTGCATTAGATGCATGTTGTTTTGTTCCTTTTATTATCAAAAACATTATCTCTATTTCATGTTTGACTGTTAATAGATATAAATTAGTTTTTGAGAACAATGATTGTTCGATATTATTAGATGATGAGATCATCATGAAAAGAACATTGTATAAGCTCGTTTCTTTGTAGATTGTCCTTCTTCTTCGGATGAGCTCGTTTCGTCTAAGATTGCTTCCTTCTCATTGCATTCAGAGCAAGTAGTTGTGTTCTTTTTATTCTTGTTCTTTAATTCTTGTTTCATGAACTTTTTAAATTTCTTAGTGAGTAGTTCATATTCACCATCACTTGAGCTTATGCTCGAGTGGTCTTCAAATATTCTATGTTCGAAATCCTTCTTATTTTTTGGAAGGTGGTTATCAAGTTCTTTACGTGCATTGCACGTCATTTCATAGGTCATTAAGGACCCTATTAGTTCTTCGATTGGAAATTGGTTCAAGTTTTTCGATTCTTGAATAGCCATTATTTTTGAATCCCAACTCTTATTAAGAGACAACAAAATCTTATTTATAAGTTCAAAATCTGAAAAATATTTGCCAAGAGCATTTAAACCATTGACGATATTCGTAAAACGGGAGTACATGTCAATAATGGTTTCGCTTAGCTTCATTCAAAAAAGCTCGAAATCATGCATTAAAAAGTTAATTTTTGAATCTTTAACTTTGCTAGTTCCTTCATGTGTGATTTCAAGAGTGCGCCAAATATCGAAAGCCGTTTCGCAAGTAGAAACACAATTAAACTCATTTCTATCTAAGGCGCAAAACAAGGCATTCATAGCTTTTGCATTTAGAGAAAACATCTTCTTCTCCAAATCATTCCATTGGTTCATTGGAAGAGAAGATATTTGAAAACTGTTTTTGACTATGTCCCATAAGTTCAAATCCAAAGAAAGCAAGAAAACTCTTATTCGAGTTTTCCAATATGTGTAGTCCATCCCATTAAAAAAGGGAGGATGAATGAGAGAGTGACCCTCTTAAAAGCCGAAAAGAGTCATTTCTCTTGGATGTTAAACCAACTAAGAAATCATGAGGCTCTGATACCAATTGTTAGGATTGGGGTCGGCACTAAGAGGGGGGGTGAATTAGTGCAGCGGTGAAATCACGTCAAAAAAGGTTTCGTACGATAAAATCGTTTACGTTGAAAACTGATTTCGAAAACTTAATTTGAAAGCGTACGTAAACGTATTGAAGGTAGTAAGCTATTAAAGAGGTTTGCAGTATGTAATAGCAAGAATAAAATGCAAACCAGAGAACATGACAATTTTAAAGTGGTTCGGTCAACGTGACCTATATCCACTTTCGGCTTCCTCCTCCGACGAGGTCACCGGTGTCCACTAGAGGCCTTCCTTCAATAGGCGAAGGCCAATCACCTTTTACACCCCTCTTCTCCTTTTCGCGGGTTTAGGAGATAACCCTTACAAGCACTCTCCTCTCTAAACAGAATTCTAACACTTAAACTAGAGGAGGATTCTCAAAAGAGATTACAGTAGCATTTTCTCACTTTTGATCTCTCTGTGCTTGTGTACTTTAACCAGGGATGAGAGGGGTATTTATAGGCTTCAAGTTGATTTAAACTTGGAGCCTAAAACTTTCCAATCCCGGGTTCCCTGGGCACGGGCGATACCACTACCTGCGCTGGGCGGTACCACCGCCTAGTGTTAGTCGACACTGACACTATCCTAGGCGGTACCATCGCCCAGGTCTGGTGGTACCATCACTTGGGGGGCAGTGCTAGGTGGTACCAACTCCCAAACTAGTGGTACCACTACCTAGCACCTCGCTAGGGGTGGTGCAACCGCCCAGACTGGCGGTACCATCGCCTGATACAATCTCGAAGACTGTGCCACGATGATGAGACTTCTGTTAGGATCGAGAGCACTAAGAGGGGGGGGGGTGAATTAGTGCAGCGGAAATCTTTCAGCGATTAAAAATGAAAGCTGCGTTCGTTTGATAAAAACTATTGTGATGCAAAAGCCGATTCTAAGAATACTTATGATTAAGTGCAGTTTATGTCTAAACGCAGTTTGCGTCTAAGCGCAGTTTACGCAGTTTGCATCTAAATGCAGATTGCGTCTAAGCGCAGTTTGCGTCTAAGCGCAGTTTGCGTCTAAGATCAGATTGCGTCTAAGCGCAGTGCAGTTTGCATCTAAACGCAGTTTTACGTCTAAGCACAGTGCAGTTTGCGTCTAAACACAGTTTTACGTCTAAACACAGTTTTACGTCTAAACGTAGTTTTACGTCTAAACGTAGTTTGCGTCTAAACGCAGTTTTACGTCTAAACGTAGTTTTACGTCTAAACGCAGTTTGCGTCTAAATGCAGTTTTCGTCTAAATGTAGTTTTACGTTTAAAAGTAGTTTACGTCTAAAACACAGTTTTAAAGGGATCTGAACTTAGAAACTTCGTTCGTAAAAGCGCAGAAGACAGTTTTGCAGAATCAAAACGTAAACGTAAATTGTAATGTATGAAAACATCGATTTACGTATGAATGCAGATTTGGAAAGATCAGCACTTAGAAACTTGTTCGTAAAGGCGCAGAGAGCAGTAGCTATGTAGGAGGTTTGCAGTAATGATAAAGTGCTCAAGATAAACGCAAACCAGAGATTTAGAGTGGTTCGGTCAGTCTTGACCTACTCCACTTTTGGCTTCCTCCATCGACGAGGTCACCGACGTCAACTAGAAGCCTTCCTTCAATAGGCGAAGGCCAACGACCCTCTTACAGATTCACTCCTTTTGACGGGCTTAGGAGACAACCCTTACAGAAGTTTTCACTCCTCTCTTTACAACTCAAACTTGAAGAATAGAAAGAGGAGAACTAGCAGTTTTGAGCTCTAAGAAACACAGAAAGATAGCAAGATTTCGAGTGTGTGTTCTATGCTTTCAGTGCTGAATGGGTCGGGTATTTATAGGCCCCAACCCAGTTCAAATTTGGAGCTCAAAACGGTCAACTCCCGGAATTCCGGGATCAGGCGGTTGCACCTCCTGACTGGAGAGGTTGCACCGCCTGGCAGAGCTCGAAGATTGAGCCTCTGGGCGGTGCCACCTCTGTTAGGGGCGGTTGCACCTCTCTGCCAGAGCTCGAAGACTGAGCTCAAGCGGTGCCACCTCTCTGTCAGGGAGGTTGCACCGCCCAGTCTTGCTCGAAGACTGAGCTCAGGCGGTGCCACCTCCTGCCTGGGGCGGTTGCACCGCCCAGCTTCGCTGGGAGATCCTCGCCTAGGCGGTGCCACCTCCAACCCTGGCGGTGCCACCTCTTTCACTATTTCAGCTCACTTGGTTTGGCTCCAAACTTGGTCCAAACCAGTCCGAACTTGGGCCTAATTGACCCCTACTTGGGTTATAGGATTAACACCTAATCCTAACCCTAATTAACGTGCTAACTATGATTTTAAAGACATTTTCTAAGCTATTACAAAGTTCGCAAGTCAATACTTCTTCTGGCGAGCTTTCGGCAAACTTCCGACGGTCTTCCGATGAACTCTCGAAAACCATTCTGTGGACTCCCGGCAAGCTCCTAGACTTCACGATTTGATCTTAGCGAGTTCCAACGAGCTTCTTCGGCAAGCTCCGATCTTTCTCGGTGAGCTCCGCGAACTTCCAATGAACCTTCCGGCGAGCTTCCGAAAATCCTTCGGCAAGCTCCCAACTCATTCTCGGCTAGTTTCGGTAGCATTCCCGAAGAACCTTCGGACTTCCGTCGAACTCTCGAACTTGCAACAAATCCTTCGTGCTTGACTCCGACACTTTGTTTCACTTTATGTCTTCATTTTTATCATAGTTAATCCTGCACAATTAAAGCAAAACTTTGATCGAGACAATTAATCCTAAGCAATTAACCAAGTTGTCCGGCATGTCATTGGTCCCTCGACGCTTCGTCCGATTCTTCTGCGCATCGTCCTTTCCTGCAGCCTATTGCCCAATCGGCTTGTTGACTCCGCAACTCCGATATCCTTGGCACAATACCCGCTCTTCTTGGCCCGATGCCCGAGTCCACGGCCCGAAGCCTTCTGTCGATACGTCGACCGATCCACCGGCCCGACGTCCAATCTTCTGACATGTTCCTCCGGCACAACATGATTTTCCTGCTTTAATTGTCTCATCCTGATCGTGGCATCCTGCGTCACTCAAAACGCAGATTAAATCATAAACATATATCAAGTAGTTTCATCATCAAAATACGAGATTCAACAATCTCCCCCTTTTTGATGATGACAACCACTTGATGACGGAGTTAAACTTAACTCCCGGAGTTTAAACAAACTCCCCCTATCAATATGCCATATTGATAGAACCTTGAATTCAAACTGAATTCAAGTCATTGCAATATTCATCATGAATACTTGCAACACGTCAATATGAACATATGCATAAACTTATGCATCACATGTCATGTCATCAACATACTTCTCCCCCTTTGTCATCAACAAAAAGGAGAAGTACCACAATCAAGTGTTTGTGATGTAAGTTTAACTCATTGCATGAAAAACATAATATCTATTGTTATCATCATGCAAGTTTGCTATCATCATATGGTAAGATATCAACATGTAAAATTACGATTCAAGTTCTTGATATCTTAATATGATATGACATTCATAGCACCTATTCATATGAATGCTACTTTTGATATCTCATCATAATATGGCATTCATGACACTTTTAGGATCAAGAAAATCCGAAAATGAAATTTGACACTTTTATACATTCGGACAGGGTTTTACTAGAGATATTCAATTACAATCATGAAGGTAAAACATGCTTATTATCATGGAAATTTTTGTATTCAAGAACATAATTTTCAACATGTAATCATGGCAAGTAATTGTGTAAAATCATTATGGCAATCAAGTGATTTGATCATTCAATCAAAAAAGGTCCGAAAAATAATTTTAACACGTTTAATCATTCGGACATATTTTTGCCATAGTTTTTCAAATATAATCATGAAGGTAAGGCATGCTCATCATCATGGTAGTATGATAGCAAGTATACCATATACAAGCTAGCAAAAAATTTCTACATTTTAAGGCCCGCAAGCTAGCAATTTTGAGATGTTCAAGAAAGCAACTCTTGCTTCTTGAAATATAAGTTTTGCTAGATGTGCAAGTTAACTTTTTGCTTCTTGAGATAGGCAAGATAGCACTTTTGCAATTTTTGCTTGGCAAGCTTGTGATGTTCAAGATAACAAGCTCTTTCTTCTCTTTTGAGAAGTATCATTTTTGCTTTCTTTGCAAAGTGCAAGCTAGCAAAATGCCAAACTAGCAAGAGATAATGTTTTACATGAGGCAAGCAAGCAATTTGGCAAGTGTTACATTTGCATCTTCTCTTTAGATGTGCAAGAAAATAAACAAGTTTTTGCATTTTCTTGACATTTCAAGCTAGCAATTATCGGTGATGTTCAAGATAGCAATTTCTTCTCTTTTGTAATTTTTGCATTTTTCTTGAATTGTGCTAGCAATCTATCTCCCCCTTTGTCATTGTCAAAAAGAAGGGAAAAACCCTTTACATCAATTTCTAAATCATGACAAAGGTAAGTAATCATTCTTATTTATGCATCATTATAGTTTCAATGCACAAATTCATTAACATTACATTTCATTTTTTTGCATGATACGAATAATCAATCATCATCATGAGCATATCAAACATGATATTCAAGCATTCATGATATATCATTTTGACAACATGATCATAGATATTCAAACGATGGTATCTAAATGTCAGAATTTATTACATCCTTTTATGCATGATCATTAACTCCTCATTTGTATTTCATGCACTATTTCATTTCATCTCATAAGGAATATCAAGAAGAGTTATTGGATGATGAGATAAATATTTTATGAATACACAGAATATCATAAGTGTTTCATGTATTCATATTATCACATGAAGCATATTATCATTTTTAAGATTCATAACATGAATAACGTTATTACTATTTCATCAAAATCAATTTCGAGATTCACACAATATCATGAAATCATTAATCTCGATAAGATGGGAAAAGCATTTTCTTTTTAAGTGATTCTTTTAACACATCATAAAAAACTCATTCATAATTCAAGTGATTTACAAGATATCATAAATGAATTTATCACTTGTATTTCATCAAAATCAAGAACTCTAGAGATAGAAAATGATTGAAGCATTTAACATGATTGATGCATGATTCATATTTAAAGTGTATCTTATGTCGTAAATACGAATCAAGCATTTGTCAAATCTGAAATCATCCTCAAAATTACATTCAATAAATTCATGTATGACAAGCATAGATTTATTGAAAAATCAATAAGATAGAGGATTACATTTCAAGTGTTCATCAATTGTAGCATTTCATCATATGATAAGATATCAATGCGTAAAACTGTGAAGCAAGATTTCGTTTGATATCTTGATACAGGGCATGATGTACACATTTCGAATATTTTACCAAGTGTAGCAATGCATCACATGGTAAGATATCAGCTCGTATGATGCAAATTTTTGTTTGATATCTTGATACAGGGCATATAGCAATGATAGCAATCATATATTTCTTGGTGATGCAAGCATAGGATAATCATAGCATAGTGTTTATAGCATCAATTCATATATTTCTCCCCCTTTTTTTTTTTTTTTTTAAGTGTTTCATCTTAAGTGATCGATTTCATGTTAGCATGCCTTTTCATTTATGTCAAATGAAAACATGCATCAATGTTTAGGATCGTGAAATAAATTTCATCATAAAACCGTCAATCACAAAAATCATCATGTATAACTTTAAAATCTCAAATCTTTATTCTTATGTCAAAATCATACATTATATTTAACAAACAAAGACAATGAAAAATATCAAGCCTTCCAAACAAAAGCCATGTATTGTCATTGAAAAGCAATATGAAAATCATCAAAATATACATTCTTGCTTCTCAAGCACATAAATAAGATTTAATCTCACTAGGTGTACAATCAATAGATTTCTATCTTGCATTAACATAAGACATGCAATTTTCATTATCATTTTCAAAATTACAAGCATGATAATATTTTTGCATTTTCATTATTAAATTATTAAAAATGTAATTTTCAAGAAAATTTAAAGAAAAAGAAAAATGCATCATGAAAAACATCATGTAATTTCAAAGTAAATTAAAGGCATTTTGATTACCTCAGTGTCGAAAGGCGTAAAGGCGTAGTTTGCCACCTCGCCTTTGTTGATTTTCTCCTCGTTTTCAGAGGAGCTCGATTCATCCCAATTTTTGTTCTTCTTCTTGCGTTCAAAGCAAGTAGTTCCGTTCTTTTTACTTTTTAATTTTTGTTTCATTTGTAGTTTAAGTTCACCATCACTTGAGCTTATGCTCGAGTGGTCTTCAAATGTTATATGTCCCAAATCCTTCCTGTTCTTTGGAAGGTGGTTCTCAAGTTCTTCACGTGCATTGCACGTTATTTCATATGTGATCAATGAACCAATTAGTTCTTCAAGTGGAAATTGGTTCAAGTTTTTCGATTCTTGAATAGCAGTTACTTTTGAATCCCAAGTTTTAGAAAGTGAGTGCAAAACTTTGTTAAGGAGTTCAAAATCCGAAAAGCTTTTACCAAGTGATTTTAAACCATTGATGACATCCGTAAAACGGGTGTACATGTCAACAACGGTTTCGCTTGGTTTCATATGAAAAAGCTCGAAATCATGCAGTAAAATATTAACTTTCGAGTCTTTGACTCTACTAGTTCCCTCGTGCGTGATTTCAAGAGCGCGCCAAATATCGAAAGCCGTTTCGCATAAAGAAACCCGATTGAAGTCATTTTTGTCCAAAGCGCAAAATAAGGCATTCATAGCCTTTGCGTTTAAAGAAAAATACTTCTTCTCTAAATCCGACCATTCGTTCATCGGTTTAGAGGGAAGTTGAAAACCGTTTTCAACGATATTCCATAAATCCAGATTTAGAGAAATCAAGAAAACTCTCATTCGAGTTTTCCAATAAGTGTAGTCCAATCCGTTAAAGAACGGTGGACGAAAGACCGAAAAGCCCTCTTGAAAGCTATGAAGAGCCATTTCTCTCGGGTGTAAATCCGAAATGAGAAAAACCCCGCTCTGATACCAATTGTTAGGATCGAGAGCACTAAGAGGGGGGGGGTGAATTAGTGCAGCGGAAATCTTTCAGCGATTAAAAACGAAAGCTGCGTTCGTTTGATAAAAACTATTTTGATGCAAAAGCCGATTCTAAGAATACTTATGATTAAGTGCAGTTTATGTCTAAACACAGTTTGCGTCTAAGCGTAGTTTACGCAGTTTGCATCTAAATGCAGATTGCGTCTAAGAGCAGTTTGCGTCTAAGCGCAGTTTGCGTCTACGATCAGATTGCGTCTAAACGCAGTTTTACGTCTAAGCGCAGTGCAGTTTGCGTCTAAACGTAGTTTTACGTCTAAACACAGTTTTGCGTCTAAACGTAGTTTTACGTCTAAACGTAGTTTGCGTCTAAACGCAGTTTTACGTCTAAACGTAGTTTTACGTCTAAACGCAGTTTGCGTCTAAACGCAGTTTTACGTCTAAACGTAGTTTTACGTTTAAAAGTAGTTTACGTCTAAAACAAAGTTTTAAAGGGATCCGAACTTAGAAACTTCGTTCGTAAAAGCGCAGAAGACAGTTTTGCAGAATCAAAACGTAAACGTAAACTGTAATGTATGAAAACATCGATTTATGTCTGAATGCAGATTCGGAAAGATCAGCACTTAGAAACTTGTTCGTAAAGGCGCAGAGAGCAGTAGCGATGTAGGAGGTTTGCAGTAATGATAAAGTGCTCAAGATAAACGCAAACCAGAGATTTAGAGTGGTTCGGTCAGTCTTGACCTACTCCACTTTTGGCTTCCTCCACCGACGAGGTCACCGACGTCAACTAGAAGCCTTCCTTCAATAGGCGAAGGCCAACTACCCTCTTACAGATTCACTCCTTTTGACGGGCTTAGGAGACAACCCTTACAGAAGTTTTCACTCCTCTCTTTACAACTCAAACTTGAAGAATAGAAAGAGGAGAACTAGCAGTTTTGAGCTCTAAGAAACACAGAAAGATAGCAAGATTTCGCGAGTGTTTTCTATGCTTTCAGTGCTGAATGGGTCGGGTATTTATAGGCCCCAACCCAGTTCAAATTTGGAGCTCAAAACGGTCAAATCCCAGAATTCCGGGATCAGGCGGTTGCACCTCCTGACTGGAGAGGTTGCACCGCCTGGCAGAGCTCGAAGACTGAGCCTCTGGGCGGTGCCACCTCTGTCAGGGGCGGTTGCACCTCTCTGCCAGAGCTCGAAGACTGAGCTCAGGCGGTGCCACCTCTCTGTCAGGGAGGTTGCACCACCTAGTCTTGCTCGAAGACTGAGCTCAGGCGGTGCCACCTCCTGCTTGGGGCGGTTGCACCGCCCAGCTTCGCTCGGAGATCCTCTCCTGGGCGGTGCCACCTCCAACCCTGCCGGTGCCACCTCTTTCACTATTTCAGCTCACTTGGTTTGGCTCCAAACTTGGTCCAAACCAGTCCGAACTTGGGCCTAATTGACCCCTACTTGGGTTATAGGATTAACACCTAATCCTAACCCTAATTAACGTGCTAACTATGATTTTAAAGACATTTTCTAAGCTATTACAAAGTCCGCAAGTCAAGACTTCTTCTGGCGAGCTTTCGGCAAACTTCCGGCGGTCTTCCGATGAACTCTCGGAAACCATTCTGCGGACTCCCGGCAAGCTCCTAGACTTCACGATTTGATCTTAGCGAGTTCCAACGAGCTTCTTCAGCAAGCTCCGATCTTTCTCGGCGAGCTCCGCGAACTTCCAACGAACCTTCCGGCGAGCTTCCGAAAATCCTTCGGCAAGCTCCCAACTCATTCTCGGCTAGTTCCGGTAGCATTCTCGATGAACCTTCGGACCTCCGTCGAACTCTCGAACTTGCAACAAATCCTTCGCGCTTGACTCCGACACTTTGTTTCGCTTTATGTCTTCATCGTTATCATAGTTAATCCTGCACAATTAAAGCAAAACTTCGATCGAGACAATTAATCCTATGCAATTAACCAAGTTGTCCGGCATGTCATTGGTCCCTCGACGCTTCGTCCGATTCTTCGGCGCATCATCCTTTCCTGCAGCCTATTGCCCAATCGGCCTGTTGACTCCGCAACTCCGATATCCTTGGCACAATACCCGCTCTTCTTGGCCCGATGCCCGAGTCCACGGCCCGAAGCCTTCTGTCGATACGTCGACCGATCCACCGGCCCGACGTCCAATCTTCTAACATGTTCCTCCGGCACAACATGATTTTCCTACTTTAATTGTCTCATCCTGATCGAGGCATCCTGCGTCACTCAAAACGCAGATTAAATCATAAACATATATCAAGTAGTTTCATCATCAAAATACGAGATTCAACAACTTCTTGGGGCACTGTTTGGGCTTCTTATTGGGCCCAACACAGTTTTTACATGAGCCTTGCTAGCTCTTAATTGGGTTGGCCCAAATCTAAGTCCGATTACGTGCTAACTACGAAATCCTAAGACATTTGCTAAGCTAAACAAGTCCCTATATCTATTCTTCTGGCGAGCTTCCGGTGATCTTCCGGTGAACTTCCGGCGGACTCCCCGCAAGCTCCTGGACTTCACGACAATCTTCTTGGTGAGTTCCGATGAGCTTCTCTGGCAAGCTCTAAGACTTCTTAGTTGGTTCTGATAGAACATCCGATGAACGTCCGGACTTCCGACGAACTCTCGAACTCCCAATGAAATCGCGTCTTTGACTCCGGGACTTCATTTTGCTTCATGCCTTGCTATCGTAGTTAATCTTGCACATGTAAAACACATTTCGATTTAGACAATTAATACGAAGTATTAATCAAGTTGTTCGACATGTCATTGGTCCCTCGATGCTTCGTCCAATTCTTCGGCGCATCGTCCTCTCTTGTGGCCTATTGCCCAATTGGCCAGTTGACTCCGCAACAACAATATCCTTGGTGCAATATCCACTCTTCTTGGCCCGATGCCTGAATCCACTGCCCGAAGCCTTTTGTCGATACGTCGACCGATCCACCGGCCCGATGTCCAATCTTCTAACATGTTCCTCCAGCCCAACATGATTTTTCCTACTTTAATTGTCTCATCCTGATCGAAGCATCCTGCATCACTCAAAACGCAGATTAAAACATAAACACATATCGATTGGTTTCATCATCAAAATTCGAGATTCAACAACTGGCCCCTAATTGAGTTGGCCCAATTCCAACCTAATTATGCCTAAAACCTACTTCTATCTAGACAATTATTACAAAGCTAATCAAATATTGTTTGGCATGTCATTGGTTCATCAACACTTTGTCCGATTCTTCAACGCATCGTCCTCTCTTGCAGCCAATTTCCCAACCGTCTAGTTAACCTCAATAACTCCGATTTCCTTAGCGCAATTTCCACTCTTCTTGGCCCGGTGCCCGAACCTATTGCCTGATGCCTTCTGTTGATACGTCGACCGATCATTCGGCTCGACGTCTAATCTTCTGATATATTTTTCTCCGGTCTAACATGATTCTTCCTGCTTTAATTATCTCTCCTTAATCGAAGCTTCCTATATCACTCAAAACACAGATCAAATCATAAATACTATCAATTAGTTTTATCATCAAAATCCGAGTGTCAACACCACCGCCTGACCCAACTTTTCATTCGATAAAATGTCATATAAAAAATGTGCTTAACATAGAGTAAGTGAATTAACCAATTAACTCAGAAAGTAATAGCGAAAAATGATAAATAGAAATGTAAACTGAGTTTATAGTGGTTTGATCATTGCGACCTACATTCACTCCTGATTCCTCTTCTATCGAGGCTACCAACATATACTAACGGTTTTCTTTCTGCTAGTCATAGGTGCCTTGTAAGCCAATTACGTGAGTGATGACACATGTGACTATTTGCTTATTATTATTATTTGACATTTTATCACTTTATATTACCTATTGCTTAAATATATTATGATGTCCATGGATCTGTATAATAAAAATCAGATTGTGATGAGATCATGATAATAAGACCGATTCGTCTTTAAACACAAATCCTAAATAATTTTGGTCATAGGTTACTTGAGAGAGACATCAAGATAATCGGACAGACTAGTGTGCTGTATACCCGTCCAGAAGATGGATGCAACTAGTCTCATAGTTACTCATGTGGGGACACTAGGGATATAGTACAAGTGCTCATTGGAGAATGAGTTCACTGATTGATCTACTTACGGAATGTTGGATAGTTGATGATGCCTTATTGTTAGACAACGATTCCGTAGTCCTAGTGGTGTATCTAGTCATTAGACTTGAGACACCTAGGATGTCCTATATGAGTACTCCACTATTTGATACTAGACTTATAGGTCTGAAGGTTTCAGATCTAGCATAATCGATCATCAGGAGTGGTAGCCAACCTTACGAGGACTATTGAGTGTCGATAGAGTATCATCCACTCTTAGTGTTATAAGAGGAATATCCCATGTATTCTTGCTTAGACAAATCCCTAGGCAGGGTCATTCGGATTGAGAGAGAAAAAGTTCTCCGGGAGAAACTGATTAGAACGAGACTCAAGTATAAACCGTATGGGTCTGATAGCACTATGCCCAGTATTTGGTCTTTAGGATATTAGATAGATGAGGGACTATAGGTACATGGTAACTGAGGATAGATAAATCCAATGGATTGGATTCCCTTGTATCGTTTGGGGACTAGGCGTAATGGCTTAGTATGTCCGCAGTTAATGAGTCAAGTGACTTATTATAGAGACAATAATTCATTGAGCCAGAAGGAGTTCTGATAGGTATGACTCACGGCTAGCTCGATATTGGGCATAAAGGGTCACACACATATGGCAGGCGTTGCGATGAGTAGAGGTTCATATATGAGATATTCGCCGGAGCCCCTTTTTTATTGGATATCCAATAAATCCTAAATTATTGGATCCTATGGATGAGACCTAATAAGAGCTAATGAGAGATTATTACATAGAGATTCACTAATCTAAGAGGCTTGGGTAGTTGGACGGAGATCCAATACCTAATAGGATAGGATTCATTAGGGTTAAGTTGACAATGGACCTTTATAAATAGGAGGGAACTAATATTTCATAGGCTAGAGCTTTTTGGATTGCCTCTGTTAGGACCGGAGCGGCACTAAGAGGGGGGGGTGAATTAGTGCAACGGTAAAGTATGATAAACTTTCGACGATTTAAACACTTACGGAAACTTCGTACGATAAAATCAATGTTTCGTTTGAAACCATTTCGATTGCGTTTTAACTTGAAGGCATATATAAGAAGGAGACAAAGAAGTAGAGCATCAAAATGAAGATGGTTTGCAGTAATATAAATGACAATAAGATAAATGCAAACCAGTGAAGACGGTAGTTTATAGTGGTTCGGTCAATCGTGACCTACATCCACTCCTCCGATTCCTCTTCCGTCGAGGCCACTAGCATCCACTAATGATCTTCCTTTACTAGGCGAAGATCAACCTCCTTCTTACACCCCTCTTACAACCTCTTACAAGTGGTTCACCCTTTTACAAAGATTTCAATAAAAAGAAAGGAGGTGAACACTCAAGCTATTGAAAACAAGACTTTTCCTAAAGCTTTTCTCAACTTCTAGCTTCTTAAAAGGTTGTGTTCTCTGCTAAGAATTGAGGGGTATTTATAGGCCCCAAGAGGATTCAAATTTGGGCTCCAAAATTTGAATTCTCTTGGGTTCCCGAGGCTGGCGGTGCCACCGCCTGTCAATGGCGGTGCCACCGCTTGTCAGTGTCAGACACTGATAGTGGACTGGCGGTGCCACCGCCCAGCTCTCGGGTGCTGGGCGGTGCTACCGCCTAGGCCAATTCAGCTCACTGGTTGGGCTCCAAACTTGGCCCAAACCAGTCCGAACTCGGGCCCAATTGGCCCCTACTTGGGTTATAGGATTAACACCTAATCCTAACCCTAATTAATGTGCTAACTATGAATTTAAAGACATTTTCTAAGCTATTACAAAGTCCATAAGTCAAGACTTCTTCCGGCAAGCTTCCGGCGAACTTCCGACGGTTTTCCGATAAACTCTCGGAAACCATTCTGCGGACTCCCGGCAAGCTCCTAGACTTCACGATTTGATCTTGGCGAGTTCCAATGAGCTTCTTCGGCAAGCTCCGATCTTTCTCGGAGAGCTCCGAGAACTTCCAACGAACCTTCTGGCGAGCTTCCGAAAAACCCTTCGGCAAGCTCCCTACTCATTCTCGGCTAGTTCCGGCAGCATTCCCGACGAACCTTCGGACTTCCGTCGAACTCTCGAACTCCCAATGAATCCTTCGTGCTTGACTCCGATACTTTATTTCGCTTTATGTCTTCATTGTTATCATAGTTAATCCTACACACACAAGCCAAAACTCTACTCTGATCTAGACAATTATTACAAGGCGAATTTACATTCTGTTGCCCGGCATGTCATTGGTTGGCGCTTCGTCCGATTCTTCAGGGCATCATCCTCTCTTGCGGCTTGTTGCCCAATCGGCGGTTGACCTCCGCAACCCCGATATCCTTAGCGCAATTCCACTCTTGGCCCGATGCCCGACGTCCGAAGCCTTCTGCCATCCAATATCCTAACGTGATCTCCTCCGGCGCAACGTCAATTCTTCCTACGTTAACTTGTCTAATCCTGATCGAGTAGACCTGCATCACTCAAAATGCAGTTTCAATTATAAACACATGTCAAGTGGTTTCATCATCAAAATACGAGATTCAACAATCTCCCCCTTTTTGATGATGACAACCACTTGATGACGGAGTTAAGCTTAACTCCCGGAGTTTAAACAAACTTCCCCTATCAATATGGCTTATTGATAGAAACTCTTGGATTCAAGAATCCAAGCAACATGTCATCATAAACTTATGCATAACATGTCATGTCATCATACTTCTCCCCCTTTGTCATCAACAAAAAGGAGAAGTTTCTACTCTTATGTGTTTAGAGATAAAAAGTTCCATACATTGCATGAAAAACATAGTATCAAATTTTATCATCATGCAATCTAGCAATTAAAGATGTGTAAGTTTAGCATGTTTGCTTTTCTTGAGATAACAACTAATTGCTTCTCTTTAGACTACAAGCTAGCAATTTTCATGATATGCAAGTTGCAAGCTAGCAAATTTTTGCTTCCTTTGCAATGTTTGAGCTAGCAATTTTGCTTCCGTAACAAGTTAGCATGTTTTGTATTTTGAGATAGGCAAGATAGCACATTTGCTTCTTTTGAGATTGCAACTCTTTTGAGATAGTGATCTTAGTAAATTTTACATCATGAAGGTAGCAATTTTTGTGATGTTCAAGATAGTAAGTTCTTTCTTCTCTTTTGAGAAGTGCTATTTTTCACTTCCTTTACAAAGTGCAAGCTAGCAAAGTGTTTGAAAAAGTGAACAAGTTTTGCCACATACAAGCTAGCAAAAATCTCGAAAGCAAATATAAGATAGCTTTCTTGTTGAAGTGTGTAAGCTATCGATTCTTGCTTCCTATTGTAATGTGCAGGTTGCAAGTCTTGCTTCTTGAGATAGGCAAGATAGTGATGTTGAAGAAGACAACTTTTGTTTCTTGAAATAAGCAAGTTAGCAATCTTTGCTACTTAAGATAGGCAAGCTAGCAATCAAATTTTTGCATCTTCTTGACTTGTGCAAGCTAGCTATCTCCCCCTTTGTCATTGTCAAAAAGAAGGGAAGACCCTTTATATCAATTATGACAAAGGTAAGTATAAATCTTATTTGTGCATCATCATATTTTCAAATTAGAATATGCACATTTTTAAAAATCTTATATTCATTCATGCACGATATTGAATAAATCGATCAACATTATGAGGATATCATACATGATACTAACGTTTTTAACTATTTATCAACATTTTGATCATGATACCAAACATTCATCATTTAGAGTATTCATGATACAAAACATTAAATCAATATTTATAATACATCATTTTAGCAACAACTCATAGTATTTTAAATCATGATTTACATCATATGTTATTGTATGCATTATTGCAAATCATAAACATTTCAAATCATCATGGTATTAATTTGTCAAATTGCATCATGCCATGCATGATCATAACTTTTTCCCATTTTATCATTGTAAACAAGAAAGAATAAGGGAAGAACAAAATAGTGCATAATATTTCAATTATTTCAAGGCATACAAGCCATAAATCCAATGGCATCATGTCATGAAGGATAAGACCTCTTGAATTACAAAAGACATGATTCATTTTATCAAATCACTTCTTTTTATAAATAACAAAAATTGTAGGTGTACAAAGAAGAGATTGTGATTAAAAAAAATCTCAAGTAGTAAATCCAAGAAATCAAGATCATAATTTGAATACAATCTCATTTAAATTCAAATCGTCAAATTCATCAAAATCTCAACATTACTTTCAAGAGATTCAAAATGGTATACATAGATTTATCATAATAAACATCAAGATCAAAAGGATAGAGAAAAATAATTTTTCAAGGAAAAAATATTTTCATCTTTTTAGTTGTTTCAATTCATATGATTTTATTTCACTTATACCAAATAAAAACATGGATCATGTTTAAAACCGAAAGTGTAAGATTTATTACAATAAAGATTAATAAGGAACTTTCATTATGGTAAAAATCAATAATCCATAAATCACAAGATTCATCAAGCATAATTTTGAAATTTATTAAGCATGATCATTATGCATTACTTCAAATCAAACATGATTTCATTTATTTTCAAAATATTTATCACGATAGAGCATATAAGCCAAAGAAACTATTAAACATAAAGCATATTCATTAATGATGGTTTCATTGAGTATAAAGTATTTTCAATCAAAATCATTTGTTATTTGTTGTAGTCATACATTTTTCTTTTTAGGTGAATCTATCTTTTCATGCTTAGTTTGCATACAAAGGTCGTGCATCATTTTCGAAAGCAACTTTCATCATGGTATAAATCGATAATCCATAAATCGTAAAAGATCATTATGGAAATCATCAACAATCAATAAACTATAAATTACCCAAAACTCATCATCATCATGCATAGCTTCAAAAAATAAATTTATTAGGCATGATATCACATTTCATAATGCATTTTTAATCAAGATCATTTTGTTTATCATAAACATACAATTTTCATGATTATTTTTAAAATTACTAGAACAATAAGCATGATTTCTAATTTTTTATTTTCATGTAATTAATCCTAAATTAAATTAAAAATAACTCATGAAAAGTATTATGTAATTTCAAAATAATTCAAGAGAGTAGAGTTACTTACCTTGTAGTCGAAGCTCGTCAAAGCCCAATTCGCCGTTTCACCTTTGGAAGTTCTTGATTCATCCTTGGGTGCCTTCCTTTTCTTTGGCCTCTTCCTCCGTTCAAGTTCATTGTTTATTTTAGATTTTTGTTTAATAAACTTATTAAGATTTAGTGTTCGAAGTTCAAGTTCAT
This sequence comes from Musa acuminata AAA Group, assembly GCF_036884655.1. Taxonomy (NCBI): domain Eukaryota; kingdom Viridiplantae; phylum Streptophyta; class Magnoliopsida; order Zingiberales; family Musaceae; genus Musa; species Musa acuminata. Next base: position 26,186,152 of record NC_088342.1, on the reverse strand, counting down.
CATTGTCCTCATCACTTGAGTCATCGCTCAAGTGGTATTCATTTATCCGGAGTTCCAAATCCTTCCTATTCTTTGGAAGGTGGTTCAAGTGTTTATTGTGTTCATCATGTACATTGCGCACCATTTTATAGGTCATCAATGAGCCGATAAGTTCTTCAAGTGGAAAAATATTTAAATCTTTTGTTTCTTGTATTGCCGTTACTTTTGATTCTCAAGCTTTAGAAAGTGATCGTAAAACTTTACTAACAAGTTCAAAATTCGAGAAACATTTGCCATGAGCTTGTAAACCATTGACGACATCCATAAAACGGGTGTACATGTCAATAATGGTTTCGCTCGGTTTCATTCGAAAAAGCTCGAAATCATGCATTAAAATGTTGATTTTCGAATCTTTAACTCTAGAAGTGCCTTCGTGTGTGATTTCAAGTGTGTGCCATATGTCGAAAGCTATTTCACACAAAGAAACCCGATTGAACTCATTTTTGTCCAAAGCGAAAATAAGGCATTCATAGCCTTTGCGTTTAAAGAAAACATCTTCTTCTCCAAATCATTCCAATGGTTCATTGGGAGAGAAGACATTTCAAATCCATTTTCGACTATGTGCCATAAATTCAAATCCAAAGAAAGTAAGAAAACTCTCATTCGAGTTTTCCAACAAGTGTAGTCCGTCCCATTGAAAAAGGGAGGACGAATGAGAGAGTGACCCTCTTGAAAGCCGTAAAGAGCCATTTCTATTTGGGTGTTAAACCAAAGTAGAAAACTGTGGCTCTGATACCAATTGTTAGGACCGGAGCGGCACTAAGAGGGGGGGTGAATTAGTGCAACGGTAAAGTATGATAAACTTTCAACGATTTAAACACTTATGGAAACTTCGTACGATAAAAGCAATGTTTCGTTTGAAATCGTTTCGATTGCGTTTTAACTTGTAGGCATATGTAAGAAGGAGACAAAGAAGTAGAGCATCAAAGTGAAGATGGTTTGCAGTAATATAAATGACAATAAGATAAACGCAAACCAGAGAAGACGGTAGTTTATAGTGGTTCGGTCAATCGTGACCTACATTCACTCCTCCGATTCCTCTTCCGTTGAGGCCACCGGCATCCACTAATGATCTTCCTTTACTAGGCGAAGATCAACCTCCTTCTTACACCCGTCTTACAACCTCTTACAAGTGGTTCACCCTTTTACAAAGATTTCAATGAAAAGAAAGGAGGTGAACACTCAAGCTATTGAAAACAAGACTTTTCCTAAAGCTTTTCTCAACTTCTAGCTTCTCAAAAGGTTGTGTTCCCTGCTGAGAATTGAGGGGTATTTATAGGCCCTAAGAGGATTCAAATTTGGGCTCCAAAATTTGAATTCTCTTGGGTTTCCGAGGCTGGCGGTGCCACCGCTTGTCAGTGGCGGTGCCACCGCCTGTTAGTGTCAGACACTAACAGTGGACTGGCGGTGCCTCCGCCCAACCAAGCGGTGCCACCGCCCAGCTCTCGGGTGCTGGGCGGTGCTACCGCCTAGGCCAATTCAGCTCACTGGTTGGGCTCCAAACTTGGCCCAAACCAGTCCGAACTCGGGCCCAATTGGCCCCTACTTGGGTTATAGGATTAACACCTAATCATAACCCTAATTAACATGCTAACTACAAATTTAAAGACATTTTCTAAGCTATTACAAAGTCCATAAGTCAAGACTTCTTCCAGCGAGCTTCCAGCGAACTTCCGACGGTTTTCCGATAAACTCTCAGAAACCATTCTGCGGACTCCCGGCAAGCTCCTTGACTTCACGATTTGATCTTGGCGAGTTCCAATGAGCTTCTTCAGCAAGCTCCAATCTTTCTCGGAGAGCTCCGCGAACTTCCAACGAACCTTCTGGCGAGCTTCCGAAAAACCCTTCGGCAAGCTCCCTACTCATTCTCGGCTAGTTCCGGCAGCATTCCCGACGAACCTTCGGACTTCCGTCGAACTCTCGAACTCCCAATGAATCCTTCGTGCTTGACTCCGATACTTTATTTCGCTTTATGTCTTCATTGTTATCATAGTTAATCCTACACACACAAGCCAAAACTCTACTCTGATCTAGACAATTATTACAAGGCGAATTTACATTCTGTTGCCCGGCATGTCATTGGTTGGCGCTTCGTCCGATTCTTCAGGGCATCATCCTCTCTTGCGGCTTGTTGCCCAATCGGCGGTTGACCTCCGCAACCCCGATATCCTTAGCGCAATTCCACTCTTGGCCCGATGCCCGACGTCCGAAGCCTTCTGCCATCCAATATCCTAACGTGATCTCCTCCGGCGCAACGTCAATTCTTCCTACGTTAACTTGTCTAATCCTGATCGAGTAGACCTACATCACTCAAAATGCAGTTTAAATTATAAACACATGTCAAGTGATTTCATCATCAAAATATGAGATTCAACAGCCTCTCCTATTCTCCTCCCCTTCTCCTCCTCAAATAGCAGGCCTAGAGATTCGAGGAGCATCGTTGCAGCCCTACTGTGTGGATCACCACTAGAGAGGAGGACGCTTGATCTCCTTCACCCTCCCCTAGAGATCTGTAGTGATTCAAGGATATATGATCTCCCTAGGCAACATAATTTTTAATATACATAGTTTTCTATTTTGCATATTTTATGCACCAATCTTTGTATGACGATGAACACATCGATGAAAAATTTGAGGATTTTGTTTTCATGTTCTTCCGCTGCGCATGTGATGCCCCCCTTGTTACGATCGAGAGCACTAAGAGGGGGGGGGGTGAATTAGTGCAGCGGAAAACTTTCTGTGATTAAAATCGAAAGCTGCGTTCGAACGATAAAAATGATTTCTGTGTAAAATCCGATTCTAAGCAAGATGATATTAAAGTTAATCTATGCAGGGAGTTTGCAGCTATGATGAAAACCGGAATATAGGCGCAAGCTGAAATCCGACGTTCGTACAAAGAAACTGATTTACGTCTAAGTGCTGATTCGTAAATCACTTGATTAGGCAAGATGCAGTTTAAGCAAGAGTATGAAGGCAGTTTGCAGTTATGGTAAAGCTAAAAACGTAAACGCAATCTGCAATATGATGATCATATGAAAAAGCAGATTTATATCTAAACGCTGATTCAGAAAGTAAAAGGTTTGAAACCCGATCGTAAAAGTGCAGAAGGCAGTAAGCTTCAGAGGAGGTTTACAGTAAAGATAATATGCTCAAAGTAAATGCAAATCGAGATTTAGAGTGGTTCGGTCAATCTTGACCTACTCCACTTTTGGCTTCCTCCACCAACGAGGTCACCGACGTCAACTAGAGGCCTTACTTCAATAGGCGAAGGCCAACCACCCTTTTACAGTTTCACTCCTTTTTACGGGCTTAGGAGACAACCCTTACAGAAATTTTCTCTCCTCTCTTTACAACTCAGAACTTGGAAGAAAAGAGGGAGAAGAACTTTTGGCCTTTACAACAATTTTGAGCTCTAAGAATCACAGAAAGATATCAAGATTTCGAGTGTAAGTTGTTGCCTTTCAGTGCTGAAAGGGTAGGGTATTTATAGGCCCCAACCCAATTCAAATTTGGAGCTCAAAACAGTCAATTCCCGGAATTCCGGGATCAGGCGGTTGCACCTCCTGACTAGGGCGGTTGCACCGCCTGGTAGAGCTCGAAGACTGAGCCTCTGGGCGGTGCCACCTCTGTCATGGGCGGTTGCACCTCTCTGCCAGAGCTCGAAGACCTACCTCAGGCAAAGCTACCTCCTGTTAGGAGAGGTTGCACCGCCCAGTCTCGCTTGGAGACTGAGCCTAGGCAGTTGCACCTCCTGGCTGGAGCAGTTGCACCACCCAGTCTCCCTGGGAGACTTAGCCCAGGCGGTTGCACCTCCTGGCTTGGGCGGTTGCACCTCCCACAGCAATTAGGGTCCGAATGGGTAGATCCATTCGGCCCAATTTGGGTCTTTCAGGAGCCCGATTGCCCCAAGATTAAGTTAATGGGATCACCTCCCATTTCTAACTTAATCATTGTGCTAACTACGATTATTTCCTAAGACATTTACTGCAACTTGGTCCGGTACGTCAATCGCTTCTTCCGACGAGCTTCCGGCGAACTTCCGTCGATCATCCGATGAACCCTCGGTGATGCTCCTGCGGACTTCCGGCAAACTCTTGGACTTGCGACGATCCACTTGGCGAGTTCCAACGAGCTTCTTTGGCAAGCTCCTGGACTTCTCGGATTTGTTCCCGTAGAACCTCCGACGACCGTCCGAACTTCCGTAGAACTCTCGAACTCCCAACGTGATCATTGTCTTGACTCCGGCGTAACTCCTGCTGCATGTCTTACTTTCATCGTAGTTAATCCTGCACATGTAAACAAAACTTCGATCGAGACAATTAATCCTAAGCAATTAACCAAGTTGTCCGGCATGTCATTGGTCCCTCGACGCTTCGTCCGCTTCTTCGGCGCATCGTCCTTTCCTGCAGCCTATTGCCCAATCGGCCAGTTGGCTCTGCAACTCCGATATTCTTGGCACAATACCCGCTTTTCTTGGTCCGATGCCCGAGTCCACGGCCCGAAGCCTTCTATCGATACGTCGACCGATCCACCGGCCCGACGTCCAATCTTCTAACATGTTCCTCCGGCACAACATGATTTTCCTGCTTTAATTGTCTCATCCTGATCGAGGCATCCTACGTCAATCAAAACGCAGATTAAATCATAAACATATATCAAGTAGTTTCATCATCAAAATACGAGATTCAACAATCTCCCCCTTTTTGATGATGACAACCACTTGATGACGGAGTTGAACTTAACTCCCGGAGTTTAAACAAACTCCCCCTATCAACATGCCATATTGATAAAACCTTGAATTCAAACTGAATTCAAGTCATTGCAATATTCATCATGAATACTTGCAACACGTCATCATGAACTTATGCATAAACTTATGCATAACATGTCATGTCATCAACATACTTCTCCCCCTTTGTCATCAACAAAAAGGAGAAGTACCTCAATCAAGTGTTTGTGATTTTGGTTCAACTCATTGCATGAAAAACATAATATCAAGTTTTATCATCATGCAGTTTTGAAGCTAGAAAATTTAGCAAATGTTACATCATGCTTAGAACATTCAAGCTATCAAGTTTTAGATATGCAAGTTTTACAGCATACAAGATAGCACTTTTATAACATGCAAGCTAGCAATGTTGCAACATTTTAGAACTTGCAAGCTAGCAATTTAGAGATGTTCAAGAAGGCAACTCTTGCTTCTTGAAATATGTAAGTTGCAAGCTAGCAAATTTTTACGATATGCATGTTTTATAGCATACAAGATAGCACTTTTGCAATTTTTGTTTGGCAAGCTTGTGATGTTCAAGATAACAAGCTCTTTCTTCTCTTTTGAGAAGTGTCATTTTTGCTTTCTTTGCAAAGTGCAAGCTAGCAAAATGCCAAACTAGCAAGAGATAATGTTTTACATGAGGCAAGCAAACAATTTGGCAAGTGTTACATTTGCATCTTCTCTTTAGATGTGCAAGAGAATAAACAAGTTTTTGCATTTTCTTGACATTTCAAGCTAGCAATTATTGGTGATGTTCAAGATAGCAATTTCTTCTCTTTTGTAATTTTTGCCTTTTTCTTGAATTGTGCTAGCAATCTATCTCCCCCTTTGTCATTGTCAAAAAAAAGGGAAAAACCCTTTACATCAATTTCTAAATCATGACAAAGGAAAGTAATCATTCTTATTTGTGCATCATTATAGTTTCAATGCACAAATTCATTAACATTACATTTCATTTTTTTATGCACGATACTGAAAAATCAATCATCATCATGAGCATATCAAACATGATATTCAAGCATTCATGATATATCATTTTGGCAACATGATCATAGATATTCAAACGATGGTATCTAAATGTCAGAATTCATTACATCCTATTATGCATGATCATTAACTCCTCATTTGTATTTCATGCATTATTTCATTTCATCTCATAAGGAATATCAAGAAGAGTTATTGGATGATGAGATAAATATTTTATGAATACACGGAATTGTATAAAAATCATATCCTAAGTGTTTCATGTATTCATATTATCACATGAAGCATATTATCATTTTTAAGATTCATAACATGAATAACGTTATTACTATTTCATCAAAATCAATTTCGAGATTTACACAATATTATGAAATCATTAATCTCGATAAGATGGGAAAAACATTTTCTTTTTAAGTGATTCTTTTAACACATCATAAAAAAAACTCATTCATAATTCAAGTGATTTACAAGATATCATAAATGAATTTATCACTTGTATTTCATCAAAATCGAGAACTCTAGAGATAGAAAATGATTGAAGCATTTAACATGATTGAAGCATGATTCATATTTAAAGTGTATCTTATGTCATAAATACGAATCAAGCATTTCATCACATGATAAGATATCAATGCGTAAAATTACGATACAAGTTCTTGATATCTTAATGCATGATGCAAACATGGCATAATGCAAATTTGGCAATCATAGCATCAATTCATATAAGCATTGCAAATATGGCAATTATATCAATTCATATATCTCTTGATGATGCAAGCATGGGATAATCATAGCATATCTCTTGTTTATAGCATCAATTCATATATTTCTCCCCTTTTTAAGTGTTTCATCTTAAGTGATCGATTTCATGTTAGCATGCCTTTTCATTTATGTCAAATGAAAACATGCATCAACGTTTAGGATCGTAAAATGAATTTCATCATAAAACCATCAATCACAAAAATCATCATGTATAACTTTAAAATCTCATGCATAAAATCGTCAAATCATAGTATCTAAACTTTAATATTTTCATTGCAACATTAAGCAAGGTTTCATTGAACATAATTTTGAATGATTCTTATAAATGCCTAAAACTTCTTTAGTTTTAATTTATATGATTGACTTTATAATAGCATGCTCAAATCTTTATTCTTATGTCAAAACCATACATCATATTTAACAAACAAAGACAATGAAAAATATCAAGCCTTCTAGACAAAAGCCATGTATCGTCATTGAAAAGCAATATGAAAATCATCAAAATATACATTCTTGCTTCTCAAGCACATAAATAAGATTTAATCTCACTAGGTGTACAATCATTAGATTTGTATCTTGCATTAACATAAGAGATGCAATTTTCATTATCATTTTCAAAATTACAAGCATGATCATATTTTTGCATTTTCATTATTAAATTATTAAAAATGTAATTTTCAAGAAAATTTAAAGAAAAAGAAAAATACATCATGAAAAACATCATGTAATTTCGAAGTAAATTAAAGGCATTTTGATTACCTCAGCGTCGAAAGGCGTAAAGGCGTAGTTTCCCACCTCGCCTTTGTTGATTTTCTCCTCGTCTTTAGAGGAGCTCGATTCATCCCAATTTTTGTTCTTCTTCTTGCGTTCAAAGCAAGTAGTTCTGTTCTTTTTACTTTTTAATTTTTGTTTCATTTGTAGTTTAAGTTCACCATCACTTGAGCTTATGCTCGAGTGGTCTTCAAATGTTCTATGTCCCAAATCCTTCTTATTTTTTGGAAGGTGGTTCTCAAGTTCTTCACGTGCATTACACGTCATTTCATATGTGATCAAGGAACCAATTAGTTCTTCAAGTGGAAATTGGTTCAAGTTTTTCGATTCTTGAATAGCAGTTACTTTTGAATCCCAAGGTTTAGAAAGTGAGCGCAAAATCTTGTTTACGAGTTCAAAATCTGAAAAACATTTTCCAAGAGCTCTTAAACTATTGACGACATCCGTGAAACGGGTGTACATGTCGCCTATAGTCTCGCTTGGTTGCATTCGAAAAAGCTCAAAATCATGCAATAAAATGTTAACTTTCGAGTCTTTGACTCTACTAGTTCCCTTGTGCGTGATTTCAAGTGTTCGCCAAATGTCAAAAGCCGTTTCGCACGTAGAAATCCGATTGAACTCATTTTTGTCTAAAGCGCAAAATAAGGCATTCATAGCCTTCGCGTTTAAAGAAAAATACTTCTTCTCCAAATCTGACCATTCGTTCATCGGTTTAGAGGGAAGTTGAAAATCGTTTTCAACGATATTCCATAAATCCAAATTCATAGAAGTCAAGAAAACTCTCATTCGAGTTTTCCAATAAGTGTAGTCCAATCCGTTAAACAACGATGGACGAAAAACCGAAAAACCCTCTTGAAAGCCATGAAGAGCCATTTCTCTCGGGTGTAAATCCGAAATGAGAAAAACCGGGCTCTGATACCAATTGTTAGGATCGAGAGCACTAAGAGGGGGGGGGGGGGGTGAATTAGTGCAGCGGAAAACTTTCTGCGATTAAAATCGAAAGCTGCGTTCGAACGATAAAAACGATTTCTGTGTAAAATCCGATTCTAAGCAAGATGATATTAAAGTTAATCTATGCAGGGAGTTTGCAGCTATGATGAAAACCAGAATATAGGCGCAAGCTGAAATCCGACGTTCGTACGAAGAAACTGATTTACGTCTAAGTGCTGATTCGTAAATCACTTGATTAGGCAAGATGCAGTTTTAGCAAGAGTATGAAGGCAGTTTGCAGTTATGGTAAAGCTCAAAACGTAAACGCAATCTGCAATATGATGATCGTATGAAAAAGACAGATTTACGTCTAAACGCTGATTCGGAAGCGCAGAAGGCAGTAAGCTTCAAAGGAGGTTTGCAGTAAAGATAATATGCTCTAAGTAAATACAAACCGAGATTTAGAGTGGTTCGGTCAATCTTGACCTACTCCACTTTTGGCTTCCTCCACCGACGAGGTCACCGACGTCAACTAGAGGCCTTCCTTCAATAGACGAAGGCCAACCACCCTTTTACAGTTTCACTCCTTTTGACGGGCTTTGGAGACAACCCTTACAGAAATTTTCTCTCCTCTCTTCACAACTTAAAACTTTGAAGAACAGAGGGAGGAGAACTTTTGGCCTTTACAACAATTTTGAGCTCTAAGAATCACAGAAAGATATCAAGATTTCGAGTGTAAGTAGCTACCTTTCAGTGCTGAATGGGTGGGGTATTTATAGGCCCCAACCCAGTTCAAATTTGGAGCTCAAAACTGTCAATTCCCGGAATTCCAGGATCAGGCGGTTGCACCTCCTGACTAGGGCGGTTGCACTGCCTGGCAGAGCTCGAAGACTGAGCCTCTGGGTGGTGCCACCTCTGTCAGGGGCGGTTGCACCTCTCTGCCAGAGCTCGAAGACCGAGCTCAAGCGGTTGCACCTCCTGACTGAGGCTATTGCACCGCCTGACAAAGCTCGAAGACCGAGCTCAGGCGGTGCTACCTCCTGTCAAGAGAGGTTGCACCTTCCAGTCTTGCTTGGAGACTGAGCCCAGGCAGTTGCACCTCCTGGCTGGGGCGGTTGCACCGCCCAGTCTCCCTGGGAGACTTAGCCCAGGCGGTTGCACCTCCTGGCTTGGGCGGTTGCACCTCCGACAGTAATCTGGGTCCGAATGGGTAGATCCATTCGGCCCAAATTAGGTCTTTCAAGGGCCCGATTGCCCCAAGATTAAGTTAATCGAAGCACCTCCCATTTCTAACTTAATCATTGTGCTAACTATGATTATTTCCTAAGACATTTACTACAACTTGCTCCGGTACGTCAATCGCTTCTTCCGGCGAGCTTCCGGCGAACTTCCGTCGATCATTCGATGAACCCTCGGTGATGTTCCTGCGGACTTCCGGCAAACTCCTGGACTTGCGACGATACACTTGGTGAGTTCCAATGAGCTTCTTTGGCAAGCTTATGGACTTCTCGGATTTGTTCCTGCAGAACCTCCGACGACAGTCCGAACTTCCGTCGAGCTCTCGAACTCTCAACGTGATCATTGTCATGACTCCGGGACAACTCCTACTGCATGTCTTACTTTCATCGTAGTTAATCCTGCACATATAAACAAAACTTCGATCGAGACAATTAATCCTAAGCAATTAACCAAGTTGTCCGGCATGTCATTGGTCCCTCGACGCTTCGTCCGATTCTTCGGCGCATCGTCCTTTCCTGCGGCCTATTGCCCAATCGGCCAGTTGGCTCCGCAACTCCGATATCTTTGGCACAATACCCGCTCTTCTTGGCCCAATGCCCGAGTCCACGGCCCGAAGCTTTCTGTCGATACGTCGACCGATCCACCGGCCCGACGTCCAATCTTCTAACATGTTCCTCCGGCACAACATGATTTTCCTGCTTTAATTGTCTCATCTTGATCGAGGCATCCTGCGTCACTCAAAACGCAGATTAAATCATAAACATATATCAAGTAGTTTCATCATCAAAATACGAGATTCAACACATTGCACGTCATTTCATATGTGATCAAGGAACCAATTAGTTCTACAAGTGGAAATTGGTTCAAGTTTTTCGATTCTTGAATAGCAGTTTCTTTTGAATCCCAAGGTTTAGAAAGTGAGCGCAAAATCTTGTTTACGAGTTCAAAATCCGAAAAACATTTTCCAAGAGCTCTTAAACTATTGACGACATCCGTGAAACGGGTGTACATGTCGCCTATAGTCTCGCTTGGTTGTATTCGAAAAAGCTCAAAATCATGCAATAAAATGTTAACTTTCGAGTCTTTGACTCTACTAGTTTCCTCGTGCGTGATTTCAAGTGTTCGCCAAATGTCAAAAGCCATTTCGCACGTAGAAATCCAATTGAACTCATTTTTGTCTAAAGCGCAAAATAAGGCATTCATAGCCTTCGCGTTTAAAGAAAAATACTTTTTCTCCAAATCCGACCATTCGTTCATCGGTTTAGAGGGAAGTTGAAAATCGTTTTCAATGATATTCCATAAATCCAAATTCATAGAAGTCAAGAAAACTCTCATTCGAGTTTTCCAATAAGTGTAGTCCAGTCCGTTAAACAACGGTGGACGAAAAATTGATAAACCCTCTTGAAAGCCATGAATTGTCATTTCTCTCGGGTGTAAATCCGAAATGAGAAATACCAGGCTCTGATACCAAGTGTTAGGATCGAGAGCACTAAGAGGGGGGGGGGGTGAATTAGTGCAGCGGAAAACTTTCTGCGATTAAAATCGAAAGCTGCGTTCGAACGATAAAAACGATTTCTGTGTAAAATCCGATTCTAAGCAAGATGATATTAAAGTTAATCTATGCAGGTAATTTGTAGCTATGATGAAAACCAGAATATAGGCGCAAACTGAAATCCGACGTTCATACGAAGAAACTGATTTACGTCTAAGTGCTGATTCGTAAATCACTTGATTAGGCAAGATGCAATTTCAGTAAGAGTATGAAGGCAGTTTGCAGTTATGGTAAAGCTCAAAACGTAAACGCAATCTGCAATATGATGATCATACAAAAAAGTAGATTTACGTCTAAACGCTGATTCGGAAAGTAAAAGGTTTGAAACCCGATCGTAAAAGCGCAGAAGGCAGTAAGCTTCAGAGGAGGTTTGCAGTAAAGATAATATGCTCAAAGTAAATGCAAACCGAGATTTAGAGTGGTTCGGTCAATCTTGACCTACTCCACTTTTGACTTCCTCCACCAACGAGGTCACCGACGTCAACTAGAGGCCTTACTTCAATAGGCGAAGGCCAACCACCCTTTTACAGTTTCACACCTTTTGACGGGCTTAGGAAACAACCCTTACAGAAATTTTCTCTCCTCTCTTTACAACTCAGAACTTGGAAGAAAAGAGGGAGAAGAACTTTTGGCCTTTACAACAATTTTGAGCTCTAAGAATCACAGAAAGATATCAAGATTTCGAGTGTAAGTTGTTGCCTTTCAGTGCTGAATGGGTGGGGTATTTATAGGCCCCAACCCAATTCAAATTTGGAGCTCAAAACTGTCAATTCCCGGAATTCCGGGATCAGGCGGTTGCACCTCCTGACCGGGGCGGTTGCATCGCTTGGCAGAGCTCGAAGACTGAGCCTCTAGGCGGTGCCACCTCTATCAGGGGCGGTTGCACCTCTCTGCCAGAGCTCGAAGACCGAGCTCAGGCGGTTGCACCTCCTGACTAGGGCGGTTGCACCGCCTGCCAGAGCTCGAAGACCGAGCTCAGGCGGTGCTACCTCCTGTTAGGAGAGGTTGCACCACCCAATCTGTTGGGAAATCATTGGGGGGCGACATCATATGCGCAGCGGAAGAACAAGAAAACAAAAATCCCCGATTCCCAAAAAGATGTTCGTCGTCGTGCGAAGATTGGTGCGCAAAAATCCGCAAAACACAAAACTGCGTATAAAGATTGTGTTACCTAGGGAGATCGTATATCCCTGTTTCCTCGCAGATCCTTAGGAGAGGGTGAAGGAGGTCAAGCGTCCTCCTCTCTAGCGGTGATCCACACAGCAGGGTTGCGACGACGCTCCTCAAAACTCCAGGCCTACTCTGAGGTGGAGAGGGAGAGGAGAATAGGAAGGGCAAGCAAAGACTCTAGCCTATGAGGCTGTGAATCCCTCCTATTTATAGAGATCCCGTGTCAAAACCCTAATGGGTCCTTTCCCTAGTGGGTATTGGATCTGCATCCAATAAGACAAGGGCTCCGTCGGATATCTCATATCCAAACCTCTACTCATCGCAATGCCTACCATATGTGTGTGACCCTCTAGGCCCAATATCGAGCTGGCCGTGAGTCATACCTGTCAGAACTCCTTCTAACTTAGTGAATTATTATCTCTGTAATAATTCACTCGACTCATCGACTACGGAAGTACTAGGCCACTACGCCGTAGTCCCCAGACGATACAGGGGAATCCAATCCATTGGACCTGTCTGTCCTCAGTTACCATGTACCTATAGTCCCTCATCCATCTAATATCCCAGAGACCGTATATCGAGCATGGTGCTGTCAGACCCATACGGTTTCTACTCGAGTCTCGCTCTAATCGGATTCTCCCGGAGAACTCTTTCTCTCTCAACCCGAATGACCCTGGCCAGGGATTTGTCTGAGCAAGAACACATAGGATATTCCTCTCATGACGCCGAGAGTGGATGATCCTCTATTGACACTCAATAGCCCTCGTAAGGTCGACTACCACTCCCAATGACCAGCTGTACTAGATCTGGGAACAGCCAAACCTATAAGTCTGGTATCAAAGAGTGGAGCACTCATACAGGACATCCTTGGTGTCTCAAGTCTAAGGACCAGATACACCACTAGGACTACGGAATCGCTGTCTGACAATAAGGCATCATCAACCATCCAGCATTCCGTAAGCGGATCAATCAGTGAACTCATTCTCCAATGAGCACCTGTACTGTATCCCTAGTGTCCCTACACGAGCAGCTATGAGACCAGCTGCATCCATCATATGGACGGGTATACAGCACACCAGTCTATCCGGTTATCACGATGTCCCTCTCGAGTAACCTATGACCGGGATTATTTAGGATATGTATTTAAAGGTGAATCGATCTCATTATCGTGATCTCATCACGATCCGATTCCCATTGCACAAATCCAAGGACATCACAATATATATGCATTTATGCAATAGTTATAAAGTGATATACGCCATAATATAATAAGCAAAAAGATTCTGTATCAAGTCACACGTGCCATCACTCACGTGATTGGCTTGCTGGGCACCTATGACTAGCAATCTCCCACTTGACCTAAAGCCAATCACCTATGTGTCTGATCCCCATCAGACCCCTGTGACGCTCAAAGACAATCTGAGACAACGGCTTTGTCAGTGGATCTGCAATGTTATCTTCGGATGGAACTTTTTCCACTGTTACATCTCCTCGGGTTACGATCTCTCTTATAAGCTGGAACCTCCTCAGAACACTTCTGATGAGACCCGGGTTCCCTTATTTGAGTAATCACCCCATAGTTGTCGCAATATAAGGAAGTCGACTTGTCGCTATCTGTATCGACTCCCAAATCTGTGATGAACTTCTTCACCCAGACTCCCTCCTTTGCTGCATCCGATGCAGCAATGTACTCCGCCTCTGTGGTCGAGTCAGCAGTGGTATCTTGCTTGGAACTCTTCCAGCACACTGCTCCTCCATTCAAGGTAAACACATATCCTGAATTCGACTTGCTATCATCGACATCAGACTGAAAACTTGAGTCAGTGTAGCCTTCAACCTTAAGGCTATTGCCTCCATATACTAGTAAAAGATCCTTAGTCCTTCTCAAGTACTTAAGGATACACTTTACTGCTTTCCAGTGCTCCAAGCCTGGATCCGCCTGATACTTGCTCGTGACACTCAGAGCATGCGCTATATCAGGCCTAGTACATAGCATGACATACATGATATACCATATTGCTGAGGCATAAGGTATCATATCCATGTTCGCCCTTTCTTAGAATTTTCAATGCCAAACATTTTGACAATGGTTTCTATGTACCTGGACTGGGACAAGCCAAGCATCCTCTTGGATCTATCTCTATAGATTCTAATCCCCAAGATATAAGATGCTTCCCCTAAGTCCTTTATGGAGAAGTGTCTAGATAACCAAGTCTTTACTGTGGATAGCATTCCTACGTCATTCCCAATGATGAGGATGTCATCCACATATAACACCAAAAAGGTGATAGCGCTCCCTCTTACCTTTCTGTACACACAAGGCTCATCTTCGTTCTTAACGAAGTCATAAGATCTGATTGCCTCATCAAATCTTATGTTCCAACTTCGGGAAGCTTGCTTTAGTCCATAAATGGATCTAAGCAACCTACACACCTTATCTGGGCAGTTCTTGGACACGAATCCCTCAGGTTGCATCATATACACCTCCTCCTCCAGGTTCCCGTTGAGGAATGCGGTTTTCACATCCATCTGCCAGATCTCATAATTATAGTGTGCTGCAATAGCCAATAGAATTCTGATGGATTTTAGCATTGCTACGGGTGAGAAAGTTTCGTCGTAGTCAACACCTTGCCTTTGACGATACCCCTTAGCCACTAGCCTTGCTTTATAGGTCTCTACCTTTCCATCTACTCCGATCTTTTTCTTAAAGATCCACTTGCAACCGATGGGTACAATACCTTCGGGTGCATCAACTAGGTTCCAAACCTTATTGGAGTACATAGAATCCATCTCAGAATTCATGGCTTCTTTCCACTTCCCGGAGTCTATACTCATAATAGCCTCCTCGTAGGTCTGAGGATCAATATCCTCTACATCCTCTGCTCTAATATGTCCCACATATCTCTCAGGAGGATGGGATACTCTATCAGACCTGCGTAAAGTTGATACTTGTGTATTAGGTACCTGAACAGACTCGGGCTGTAGAGTGGTGCTTGAGCTTGGTTCCCTAACTTCGCTCAACTCTATCATTCTCCCACTGTCTCCGCCAAGAATGTGTTCCTTCTCAAGGAACACTGCTCTCTTAGCTACAAAGACCTTTTGGTCCTCGAGATGATAGAAATAATACCCACAAGTTTCCTTGGGGTATCCCACAAATTTGCATCGCTCTGTCCTTGATTCTAACTTATCGGGGTTGTGTCTTTTAACATGGGCAGAACAGCCCCAAATCTTAACAACTTTAAGATCAGGCTTCTTCCCTTTCCATATCTCATATGGTGTAGACACTACCGACTTAGTTGGAACTCTGTTCAGAAGGTAAGCTGCGGTTTCTAGGGCATATCCCCAGAATGAGATGGGTAGGTCAGCGAAACTCATCATGGACCGTACCATATCTAATAATATACGATTTCTCCTTTCAGAGACACCATTGAGCTGAGGTGTATAAGGAGGTGTCCATTGGGATAATATCCCATGGTCCTTGAGAAAGTGAGTAAACTCTGTACTTAAGTACTCACCTCCTCGATCTGATCGAAGAGTTTTGATACTCTTTCCAGTCTGGTTCTCCACCTCATTCTTATACTCTCTGAATTTCTCAAAGGCCTCGGACTTGTACTTCATTAAGTACACATATCCATACCTTGAGAAATCATCAGTAAATGTAATGAAGTAGGAGTAACCTCCAATGGCATGAGTTGACATGGGTCCACATACATCACTATGTATGAGTTCCAACAACTCAGTGGCTCTCTCTCCAGTTCCACTAAATGGAGAGTTGGTCAGTTTTCCACGAATGCAAGGCTCACAAGTTGCATATGACACATAGTCGAATGGATCTAGATATCCATCATTTAGCAACTTTTGAATCCTTCTTCCATGGATGTGACCTAGCCAACAATGCCACAGGTATGCATTGTTCACCTCATCTCGTTTCCTCTTAGACACATTTACATTCATGATATGTGGAGTGGTGTCTAACATAAATAAACCATTATGCAATGTTCCTTTCGTGATGATCTTATCATCTAATAATATCGAACAACCATTGTTCTCAAAAACAAATTTATATCCACTAACTGTTAAACATGAAATGGAAATAATGTTTTTGATAATAGAAGGAACAAAATAACATGCATCTAATGCAATAAAAGCTCCACTAGGCAGATGTAGAGCGACCTCGCCAACAGCTAATACAGCAACTTTTGCTCCATTACCCATCTTTAGGTCCATCTCGCCTCTCTCTAGTCTCCTAGGCCTTGCCAGAACCTGCAACGAATTGCATATATGATAAGCACTACCGGTATCTAATACCCATGTGTTATCATAAGAGTCTGACAAAATGGAGACTGATCATGAATGTACCTGAAGCTTCATCAAGCTTTTGTTTCGCCCTTTCTGCAAGGTACTCTTTGCAGTTTCTCTTCCAGTGCCCATCTTTACCACAGTGGAAGCACTGGCCTTTGTCCTTTGTTGGGTCTTTCTTAGCAACCTTTGCTTTACCTTGTTTGCCCTTGCCCTTTCCCTTCTTAAGGGACCTTTCTGCTTTCCTTTTCTTTCTGGTCTCACCAGTGTAGAGAACTGGCTTCTCTTTCTTAATAGTACTCTCTGCCTCCCTCAACATATTGAGGAGCTCTAGGAGAGTCACCTCAAGCTTGTTCATATTAAAATTCATTATGAACTGTGAAAAGGAATCTGGTAGGGACTGAAGCACAATGTCCACACACAAGTTATCCTCTAGGACCATTCCTAGACCTGTGAGTTTCTCTATCCACTCAATCATCTTTAGGACATGGTTCTGAACCGGTGTCCCCTCAGTCATCCTAGCGCGGAAAAGGCTCTTGGATATCTCATATCGTTGAGTCCTTCCCTGTTCCTCAAACAATTTACGGACATGTAGGAGAATGGATCTGGCATCCATCTTTTCATGTTGTCTTTGTAACTCTGGAGTCATAGAGCCCAACATATAGCACTGAGCAAGAGTGGAGTCATCAATGTACTTCACGTAGCGAGCGATCTCATCCTCGCTTGCCCCTTCTTCGGGCGTAGGCATCACTGTATCAAGGACGTACACGATTTTCTCCGCTGTGAGAACAATTCTCAAGTTACGGAGCCAATCCGTATAATTTGGACCAGTGAGGCGGTTGACATCAAGTATGCCACGTAAGGGATTTGAAAGCGACATTTTCTGAAAATAAAGATGTAGCAAAATGAATAACATGCAGATTTTGCAAGAAATAAACTATCAAGATATGGACTTCTATCTTAATATGCTCCCACTATTTTTCTAACGAGTCACGCGACACCCTCAGCACGTGAAACGGAAGTCTCCGGCAGACTTCTAGTGGGGATCAGGATCCAATCAGCGTCTTAGTGTAACCTCGAGGGACTCGACCAATCACACTAAGCCTAAAAGGTAGACAACTCTTACCGATCACAACTCCTTGTGATTCCCGTCCTGTTCGGCCTCCGAATCACCATGGCCTCGAGGGACTCGACCAACCATGATGCTCGGTTAAGTCAACACCTTCGTTACAAGATGAGTCTGATTTGATGATATACCCTCGAGGGACTCGACCAAGCATACCATGTCCTCAGGTCACCGGTGACATCTCTATGTCGTAAGCAAGATAGCGAATCGCGATATAGGTGAGTCTCGAGGGACTCGACCAACTCAACCTACACCGGGAATCGGTTCCTACTCATAACGATGGAAGGCCACGTGGGTCAATCTAATTGCCTCACGTTTACCGACTTAATATTATCGAGAGATGTTTCTATAATTTGGTCTCCTAATATGACATGTCACACATATACATATTTAATATATATCTACATCGCATGCAAATATATATACATATCTAGTATGTGTATAAGCAATCACATCAGATGATCATGGACCACAACCTAATATGATTAGGCCCGAGCCAGTAGGCCTAATCACTCACATCAAGATCTATGTGTGCAACGGTGCATCTCCATGCCCTGTGATCGTCCATCTCGTCCTCGTCGGTTTCGTCGACATCTTGATGCATCTCCATGCATCACGATCGTCCGTCTCGTGGGTCCCGCTGTCGCATCCACGCTCCCGCTGCGCCTCCTCATGTGATTACAACTTAATCATAGGCACGCAGGCCCGACAATAAACGAGAAATATAATGGAGGTTCGCAGACCTCAATAATAATAATCACAAGTACACACATCACACGGTCCATGATCATCCGTCCACACATCATACATCACATGTATAAATAATCATCATCATGTAGGACTACTAGATAATAATAAAAAATAATAATCAACTAAACCTTTTAATTAATTAATATTTTTCTGAAATCAGGGACATGTAGGGAATTTTTCAATTCCTAAGGGTATTTTCGTAATTTGGACAAAAGACAGAAACTGGAATTTCTCAAATTCCGAGGGGCAAAACTGTCTTTTGCCCAGAAAACCCTAATACCCTTTGCCCTTTTTGCTGCTGCCGCCGCCGCCACCCTGCCGGCGGCGGCCTGTGCGGCGGGGCGAGGGCACTGCCCTCGCCTGCAGGCGGCACGCCCGCTGGCGGCGCTGCCGCTGCGGGTGGGCGCCCCCTTCGGGCGCCGCTGCCTCCGCGGGCAGTTCTGCCGGCGAGGCAGCGCCCGCAAGCGGTGCTGCCTCGCTGGCGGCCGCCCCTTGTGGGGGGTTTCGCCCGCGGGAGCAGCGGCGGCAGGCGCCGCTTCCTTTCGGCGGCAGGCGCCGCTGCCCTGCGGCGCCGCTGCCCTGCGGCGCCTCTGCCCGTGGGTTGCCAGCCCCGCCAGCAGCAAGCCTGCACCGCCGGCCGGCTGCTATAGGCACAGCGCTTGCGCATGCGCCGGCGCTGTGCTGCCTGGCTGCGGCTGCCGCTGCAGATGGCTGCAGGTATGCAGATCGAGGGCAGCAACTGTTGCTGCCCTTCCTCGCTTTTGCGTCAACGATTTTGACGTCAATATTCTTCCTAAACACAATACACGCAGTTCAAAACCAATCATTCGCACGAACAACCTGGCTCTGATACCACTGTTGGGAAATCATCGAGGGGGCGACATCATATGCGCAGCGGAAGAACAAGAAAACAAAAATCCCCGATTCCCAAAAAGATGTTCGTCGTCGTGCGAAGATTGGTGCGCAAAAATCCGCAAAACACAAAACTGCGTATAAAGATTGTGTTACCTAGGGAGATCGTATATCCCTGTTTCCTCGCAGATCCTTAGGAGAGGGTGAAGGAGGTCAAGCGTCCTCCTCTCTAGCGGTGATCCACACAGCAGGGTTGCGACGACGCTCCTCAAAACTCCAGGCCTACTCTGAGGTGGAGAGGGAGAGGAGAATAGGAAGGGCAAGCAAAGACTCTAGCCTATGAGGCTGTGAATCCCTCCTATTTATAGAGATCCCGTGTCAAAACCCTAATGGGTCCTTTCCCTAGTGGGTATTGGATCTGCATCCAATAAGACAAGGGCTCCGTCGGATATCTCATATCCAAACCTCTACTCATCGCAATGCCTACCATATGTGTGTGACCCTCTAGGCCCAATATCGAGCTGGCCGTGAGTCATACCTGTCAGAACTCCTTCTAACTTAGTGAATTATTATCTCTGTAATAATTCACTCGACTCATCGACTACGGAAGTACTAGGCCACTACGCCGTAGTCCCCAGACGATACAGGGGAATCCAATCCATTGGACCTGTCTGTCCTCAGTTACCATGTACCTATAGTCCCTCATCCATCTAATATCCCAGAGACCGTATATCGAGCATGGTGCTGTCAGACCCATACGGTTTCTACTCGAGTCTCGCTCTAATCGGATTCTCCCGGAGAACTCTTTCTCTCTCAACCCGAATGACCCTGGCCAGGGATTTGTCTGAGCAAGAACACATAGGATATTCCTCTCATGACGCCGAGAGTGGATGATCCTCTATTGACACTCAATAGCCCTCGTAAGGTCGACTACCACTCCCAATGACCAGCTGTACTAGATCTGGGAACAGCCAAACCTATAAGTCTGGTATCAAAGAGTGGAGCACTCATACAGGACATCCTTGGTGTCTCAAGTCTAAGGACCAGATACACCACTAGGACTACGGAATCGCTGTCTGACAATAAGGCATCATCAACCATCCAGCATTCCGTAAGCGGATCAATCAGTGAACTCATTCTCCAATGAGCACCTGTACTGTATCCCTAGTGTCCCTACACGAGCAGCTATGAGACCAGCTGCATCCATCATATGGACGGGTATACAGCACACCAGTCTATCCGGTTATCACGATGTCCCTCTCGAGTAACCTATGACCGGGATTATTTAGGATATGTATTTAAAGGTGAATCGATCTCATTATCGTGATCTCATCACGATCCGATTCCCATTGCACAAATCCAAGGACATCACAATATATATGCATTTATGCAATAGTTATAAAGTGATATACGCCATAATATAATAAGCAAAAAGATTCTGTATCAAGTCACACGTGCCATCACTCACGTGATTGGCTTGCTGGGCACCTATGACTAGCACAATCTCCCTTGGAGACTGAGCCCAGGCGGTTGCACCTCCTAGCTGGGGCGGTTGCACTGCCCAGTCTCCCTGGGAGACTTAGCCTAGGCGGTTGCACCTCCCACAGCAATAAGGGTCCGAATGGGTAGATCCATTCGGCTCAATTTGGGTCTTTCAGGGGCCCGATTGCCCCAAGATTAAGTTAATGGGATCACCTCCCATTTCTAACTTAATCATTGTGCTAACTATGATTATTTCCTAAGACATTTACTGCAACTTGCTCCGGTACGTCAATCGCTTCTTCCGGCGAGCTTCCGGCGAAATTTCGTCGATCATCCGATGAACCCTCGGTGATGCTCCTGCGGACTTCCGACAAACCCTTGGACTTGCGACGATCCACTTGGCGAGTTCCGACGAGCTTCTTTGGCAAGCTCCTGGACTTCTTGGATTTGTTCTCGCAGAACCTCCGACGACAGTCCGAACTTCCGTAGAACTCTCGAACTCCCAACGTGATCATTGTCTTGACTTCGGCGCAACTCCTGCTGCATGTCTTACTTTCATCGTAGTTAATCCTGCACATGTAATAAAAACTTTGATAGAGACAATTAATCCTAAGCAATTAACCAAGTTGTCCGGCATGTCATTGGTCCCTCGATGCTTCGTCTGCTTCTTCGGCGCATTGTCCTTTCCTGCGGCCTATTGCCCAATCGGCCAGTTGGCTCTGCAACTCCGATATCCTTGGCACAATACCCGCTTTTCTTGGCCCGATGCCCGAGTCCACGGCCTGAAGCCTTCTGTCGATACGTCGACCGATCCACCGGCCCGACGTCCAATCTTCTGACATGTTCCTCCGGCACAACATGATTTTCCTGCTTTAATTGTCTCATCCTGATCGAGGCATCCTGCGTCACTCAAAACGCAGATTAAATCATAAACTTATATCAAGTAGTTTCATCATCAAAATACGAGATTCAACACATTGCACGTCATTTCATATGTGATCAAGGAACCAATTAGTTCTACAAGTGGAAATTGGTTCAAGTTTTTCGATTCTTGAATAGCAGTTTCTTTTGAATCCCAAGGTTTAGAAAGTGAGCGCAAAATCTTGTTTACGAGTTCAAAATCCGAAAAACATTTTCCAAGAGCTCTTAAACTATTGACGACATCCGTGAAACGGGTGTACATGTCGCCTATAGTCTCGCTTGGTTGCATTCGAAAAAGCTCAAAATCATGCAATAAAATGTTAACTTTCGAGTCTTTGACTCTACAAGTTTCCTCGTGCGTGATTTCAAGTGTTCGCCAAATGTCAAAAGCCGTTTCGCACGTAGAAATCCAATTGAACTCATTTTTGTCTAAAGCGCAAAAAAAGGCATTCATAGCCTTCGCGTTTAAAGAAAAATACTTCTTCTCCAAATCCGACCATTCGTTCATCGGTTTAGAGAGAAGTTGAAAATCATTTTCAATGATATTCCATAAATCCAAATTCATAGAAGTCAAGAAAACTCTCATTCGAGTTTTCCAATAAGTGTAGTCCAGTCCGTTAAACAACGGTGGACGAAAAATCGATAAACCCTCTTGAAAGCCATGAAGAGTCATTTCTCTCGGGTGTAAATCCGAAATGAGAAATACCAGGCTCTGATACCAAGTGTTAGGATCGAGAGCACTAAGAGGGGGGGGGGTGAATTAGTGCAGCGGAAAACTTTCTGCGATTAAAATCGAAAGCTGCGTTCGAACGATAAAAACGATTTCTGTGTAAAATCCGATTCTAAGCAAGATGATATTAAAGTTAATCTATGCAGGTAATTTGTAGCTATGATGAAAACCAGAATATAGGCGCAAACTGAAATCCGACGTTCATACGAAGAAACTGATTTACGTCTAAGTGCTGATTCGTAAATCACTTGATTAGGCAAGATGCAATTTCAGTAAGAGTATGAAGGCAGTTTGCAGTTATGGTAAAGCTCAAAACGTAAACGCAATCTGCAATATGATGATCATACAAAAAAGTAGATTTACGTCTAAACGCTGATTCGGAAAGTAAAAGGTTTGAAACCCGATCGTAAAAGCGCAGAAGGCAGTAAGCTTCAGAGGAGGTTTGCAGTAAAGATAATATGCTCAAAGTAAATGCAAACCGAGATTTAGAGTGGTTCGGTCAATCTTGACCTACTCCACTTTTGACTTCCTCCACCAACGAGGTCACCGACGTCAACTAGAGGCCTTACTTCAATAGGCGAAGGCCAACCACCCTTTTACAGTGTCACACCTTTTGACGGGCTTAGGAAACAACCCTTACAGAAATTTTCTCTCCTCTCTTTACAACTCAGAACTTGGAAGAAAAGAGGGAGAAGAACTTTTGGCCTTTACAACAATTTTGAGCTCTAAGAATCACAGAAAGATATCAAGATTTCGAGTGTAAGTTGTTGCCTTTCAGTGCTGAATGGGTGGGGTATTTATAGGCCCCAACCCAATTCAAATTTGGAGCTCAAAACTATCAATTCCCGGAATTCCGGGATCAGGCGGTTGCACCTCCTGACTGGGGCGGTTGCATCGCTTGGCAGAGCTCGAAGACTGAGCCTCTAGGCGGTGCCACCTCTATCAGGGGTGGTTGCACCTCTCTGCCAGAGCTCGAAGACCGAGCTCAGGCGGTTGCACCTCCTGACTAGGGCGGTTGCACCGCCTGCCAGAGCTCGAAGACCGAGCTCAGGCGGTGCTACCTCCTGTCAGGAGAGGTTGCACCACCCAGTCTCGCTTGGAGACTGAGCCCAGGCGGTTGCACCTCCTAGCTGGGGCGGTTGCACTGCCCAGTCTCCCTGGGAGACTTAGCCTAGGCGGTTGCACCTCCTGGCTTGGGCGGTTGCACCTCCCACAGCAATAAGGGTCCGAATGGGTAGATCCATTCGGCTCAATTTGGGTCTTTCAGGGGCCCGATTGCCCCAAGATTAAGTTAATGGGATCACCTCCCATTTCTAACTTAATCATTGTGCTAACTATGATTATTTCCTAAGACATTTACTGCAACTTGCTCCGGTACGTCAATCGCTTCTTCCGGCGAGCTTCCGGCGAAATTTCGTCGATCATCCGATGAACCCTTGGTGATGCTCCTGCGGACTTCCGACAAACTCTTGGACTTGCGACGATCCACTTGGCAAGTTCCGACGAGCTTCTTTGGCAAGCTCCTGGACTTCTTGGATTTGTTCTCGCAGAACCTCCGACGACCATCCAAACTTCCGTAGAACTCTCGAACTCCCAACGTGATCATTGTCTTGACTTCGGCGCAACTCCTGCTGCATGTCTTACTTTCATCGTAGTTAATCCTGCACATGTAATAAAAACTTTGATAGAGACAATTAATCCTAAGCAATTAACCAAGTTGTCCGGCATGTCATTGGTCCCTCGATGCTTCGTCTGCTTCTTCGGCGCATCGTCCTTTCCTGCGGCCTATTGCCCAATCGGCCAGTTGGCTCTGCAACTCTGATATCCTTGGCACAATACCCGCTTTTCTTGGCCCGATGCCCGAGTCCACGGCCTGAAGCCTTCTGTCGATACGTCGACCGATCCACCGGCCCGACGTCCAATCTTCTGACATGTTCCTCCGGCACAACATGATTTTCCTGCTTTAATTGTCTCATCCTGATCGAGGCATCCTGCGTCACTCAAAACGCAGATTAAATCATAAACTTATATCAAGTAGTTTCATCATCAAAATACGATATTCAACACCCCTAAGATTTCCCAACACTTTCAATGGGTGAAAACTAATTACTCTCTTACAACTCTTTTTTCTTTTTATAGGTTTAGGAGACAATCTTTATAATTCTTACACCTCTCTTAGAATGATCATAAAACTTTAAGGAGGAGTAGGACACTTAGCACTTTTTTAAGACTTTTCTAACTCAAAATCTCAAGGCTTTTTAGTCTCTTTTCATGCTCTTTCAAGTAGGAAAGAGTGGGATATTTATAGGCCAAATGATTTCAAAATTAAAGCCAAACCGGATCTCATCCTGGGATTTTGGGGTACTAGTGGTATCATCACCAGTACTGGGCGGTACTATCGCCAACTAGATTGACAACTGGTGGTACCATCGCTTGTCAGTTTGACATTGGGTGGTACCATGGCCTATCAAATTGACATTGGGTAGTACCATCACTTATCAGTTTGACATTGGATAGTACCACCACCTGACATAGTTTGAGAGACTTTGTTTGGGCGGTATCACTTCTCGGGTTTCCTGAAGACGTACACTGTCTCACAAGTGGTTCCACCACCTGACTTGGCAGTACTATCACTTGGGCCAGCTATGGATCATTGAATGAGCCTTCCACTTAGCCCAAAATAGCCCCAACTTAGGCCCAATGGGCCTCTACTTGAGTTAATCTGGTTACACCCAAAATTAAATCAATTTTGACCTAATTATGATAGTTATGACCTAATTATGATAGTTATGACCTAATTATGATAGTTATGACCTAATTATGAAATCTAAGTTGTCCGATATACCATTGGTTCATTCAAACTCCCGGTGAACTTCTGGTTGATCGTTCGAACCTTCGGTGTATCACCCGATCAGTTAGCATGTTGACTCTCACAACATCCGATCTTGGCATGACATTCGATTCTTCCGGCCCGATGCTCTATTTCTGACTCTAGCCCAACATCTGATTCTTCTTGCTTTAATTGTTTTGCCTTTTTTGATCAAAGTTAGTCTCACATCACTTTTCTAAAAAATATAGATTAAATCATAAACTCATCAATTGATTTCATTATCAAAATCCAGTATTCAAAAATCTCCCCCTTTTTTATGATGACAACCAATTGAGGTTTGGAGTTTAAACTAAACTCCCCTTATCTATATGTCATATCAGCTTGAATTTAAATAAATGATAACCTTCTATCCAAGTTGAAATGATTTTAATCATGATCATATGCAACACATTATATCTCATAAACAGTACTTGCATTATCATCATATGTTGAAGTATTGCATGCATAATTAATCATATGCATCATAGTGAATTTATGCAACATGTCATTGCTTACTTCATATACATATCATCATGCATCATGGTATATCATAATATCATCAAGAAGTGCATCATCATAATTTCAAGGTATAACATGCATAATTACAAATCATCATCACTTTGGGTATAACATGCATGATACCAAAACATCTATATTTTCAAACCATCATCTTGTATAATATAAAATCATCAAGCATGATACAAAACTTGTAATCATGATCATCATTACATCATTACTTCTCCTTTGTCATCAACAAAAAGGAGAAAAGTACAACTAGTAAGTTTTTTAAAAATATGCAAGCTAGTAATTTTAACAAGTTTTACATAACCTTAGAACATGCAAGCTAGCAAGGTTTAGAAATGTGAAAGTTAGCAATATGTGCTTCTAGTTGAAATATGCAAGCTAGTAATTCTTGCCTCTCTTTTGAGATGTGCAAGTTTGCAAGTTTTGCTTCTTGAGATGAGCAATCTAACACTTTTACTTCTCTTGAGATGTGCAAGATAGCACTTCTCTTTCTCTTTTGAGATTGGAAGCTAGCACTTTTGCTTCTTTTTTGAGATGCTACCAAGCTAGTACTCTTGCTTCTCTTTTGAGATGGACAAGATGTCAAAATAATTCATGATATTTTGGATTTATGACTTGATCTTTCATTCATTCATGTAATGATTAAAATTTTTGCACCATTGAATCCTTCCCTTCTTCATTTTTTTTACAAAGGGGAGAAAGAGAAGTGTTATATAGCATATCTCAAGAGAAGCAATGCTCTTGACGTCGCTATCTCCACCATCATCTTCTGTCATAGATCAAATCAATCTACTGCTATCACCTCCAATTGCATTAGAGATCTGATAATCATGGCTTCCATCCAAGATTAATCTATTGAGGAATTCATCTTTAAAAATGTTCTTGTGTTGCTGCAAATTTTCGTCGTAAACCGTTGAAATTTTTTGATGAGAATTTTGCTATCGCAACTTGCACCAATTTCCTTGCTGTTATACTGCCGAAATTTTCTTGATTAAATTGGTCATCTTTGCTATTATATAAATTGAGATTTTGCTATCAAATTCACTCCACAAATCTCTCGGTTTTTGCTAGAAATTTCATTGAGAAACCACTGTTTCTTCGATGACAATTCTACTCTTATGAGACAACACATATATACAGCAACTTCCACTGATTTCTATCAAACCTTTGCTGCCATCTACCATAGATCTAAAACATTTTTCACTAACCTTTATCCATTACTATCACAGCTCTAAAACTCCACCAAACCACACCCTCAAACTGCACCCAAAACAGCCACAAAACAAACCTAAACCGTAGCCTACAACCACCAATCCACCAACCCTTTCGACCACCATTTCTCTCAACCTATACATGCCTTTAATCCGATAACAAAAGAGAGAACTTAACATTACAGATTTGGAGGCATATACTATAGCATATGAGGAGGCAATCAATGCTAAATTCGAAGCCTTCGAGGTACGAATGGAGGATAAGATTCAGACTCTCTATACCGAACTCAATTTGGGCCAACCACCAAGCCCGAAGAAATCACATCAAGGAGAGAGCTATGACAAATCGCACCAAGCCCGAAGAGATGACTTCCAAGAGAGGGGAGGCTCTATGACCGATCCCTACTATCCATGCATGAGGGTGGACTTCTATAGATAGTGTTAGGAAAAGAGTTGGCACTAAGAGAGGGCGGGGGGGGGTGAATTAGTATAACGATAAAATACATTAGCTTCAAAAAATTCTTTCATACGATAAAAATTGATTTTGGAAACTTAACTTAAAACACATATTCATAAATATATTGAAGGCAATAAGCAAGTAAAATGGTTTGCAGTAAAGTAAATGATGATAATAGAAATGCAAACTAGAGAACATGACAATTTTATAGTGGTTCGGTAGTCGTGATATACATCCACTCCGCCGATTCCTCTTCTGTCAAGGCCACCGAGATCCACTATCGATCTTCTTTTAATAGGCAAAGATCAACCTCCTTCTTACACCCATCTTCTCCTTTTACCGGGTTTAGGAGACAACCTTTACAAGCACTCACTCCTCTCTCAAACTATTCTAACACTTAGACTAGAAGAGGAGGATTCTCACAAGAGATTACAATAGCTTTTTTCCCTCTTTAAACTCTCTATGCTTGTATATTTTAACCAAGGATGAGAGGGATATTTATTGGCTTCAAGTTGATTCAAAATTAGAACCTAAAAACATCTCATCCCGGGTTTCCTGGGTTCGGACGGTACCACCGCCTATGCTGGGCGGTACCACCGCTAGTGTTAGTCTGACACTGACACTGCACTCGGCAGTACCACCGCCTGGCACTGGGCCATTGGGCGGTACCACCGCCCAGACTGGCGATACCATCGCTTGATATAGTCTCGAAGACTGTGCCACAACGGTGCCACTTTTTGGGTCACTGTTTGGGCCTTATATTAGGCCCAACACAATCCTTACATGGGCCCAACTGGCCCCTAATTGGGTTGGCCCAAATCCATTCCCAATTATGTGCTAAATATGAAATCTAAGGTATACTTAAGCTAAACAAGTCCCTAGGTCTTGGTTTCTTCTAGCGAGCTTCCGACGATCTTCCGACGAACTTCCGACGATCTCTCGGCAATGTTCCATCGGACTTCCGACAACCTCCTGGACTTCACGACGATCTTTTTGGTGAGTTCCGATGAGCTTTTTCTGGCAAGCTCCTGAACTTCTCGGCCAGTTCATGCAGAACTTCCAATGAACGTTTGGACTTCCGACGAACTCTCGAACTTCTAACGAAATCGCGTCCTTGACTCCGGGACTTCATTTTGCTTCATGCTTTGCTATCGTAGTTAATTCTGCACATGTACAACACACTTCAATCTAGACAATTATTACTAAGCATGAATCATGTTGTCCGGCATGTCATTGGTCCATCGACGCTTCGTCCAATTCTTCGGTGCATCGTCCTCTCTTGCGGCCTATTGCCCAATCGGTCAGTTGACTCCGCAACTCCGATATCCTTGGCTCAATATCCACTCTTCTTGGCTCGATGCCCGAATCCATGGCCCTAAGCCTTCTATTGTTACATCGACCGATCCTTCGGCTCGACGTCCAATCTACTGACATGTTCCACCGACCTAACATGATTCTTCCTACTTTAGTTGTCTCATCCTGATCGAAGCATCCTGTATCACTCAAAACGTAGATCAAATCATAAATACTATCAATTGGTTTCATCATCAAAATATGAGATTCAACAATCTCTCCCTTTTTGATGATGACAACCAATTGATGGAGTTATCCTTAACTCTCCCTCCCTATCAATATGCCATATTGATCGAACCTTGAATTCAAGCTGAATTCAAGTCATTGCAATTTCATCATGAATATTTGCAACATGTCATCATGCATAACATGATCATACTTATCCTCCTTTGTCATCAATAAAAAGGAGAAGTTTAACTTTCAAATGTTTGGAAATATAAGTTTAACTCATTGTATAATAAACATAATCTCCATTTTTATCATCATGCAAGCTAGCAAAAATTTAGCAAGTGCTACATCTTATTAGAACATGCAAGCTATCAAGTTTTAGATATGCAAGGTAGTAGTAAGATAGCATGTTCTACAACATACAAGTTAGCAAAATTTATCATCATTTTAGAAAGTGTAAGCTAGCAATTTTTTATCACTTTACAACATGCATAATCACCAAATCATCATTAATTTTAAAGATGTGCATGATTACAAATTTTGTAAGTTTGTATTTTTGCTTCTTAAGATAGGTAAGCTAGTGATTTTCAAAATATCAAGCTCTTTCTTCTCTTTTGAGAAGTGCCATTTTTGCTTCCTTTGCAAAGTACAAGCTAGTAAAATTTTACATTATTTTACAACATACAACCTAGCAATTTGATAAGTGTTACTTCTCTTTAAAGTATGAAGGCTAGTAAGTTTTTGAAGAATAATGCAAGATAACAAGCTAGCAAGATACAATGTTTTACATGAAGCAAGCTACATGAAGTACGTTTGCATCTTCTCTTTAGATGTGCAAGCAAGTAAGCAAGTTTTTGCATCTTCTTGACTTGTGAAAGCTAGTTAGTAAGCTAGCTATCTCCCCCTTTGTCATTGTTAAAAAGAAGGGAAGAATACGTTATAATTCTTTTTTCCTTTACATGAATTTTCAAATCATGACAAAGTTGAAGTATCAATCCTTTTTCAATATGTTTGTGCATCATAATAGTTTCATATTAAAATATGCACAATTTCAAAATCTTATATTTCATCCTTACTTTATGCATGATACTAACAATATATCAATCATCATATCATACAAGATACTCAAGCATTCATAATAAATCAATTTAGTAACAAATCATAGCATTTTAAATTATGATAGTATCTAAATGTTAAATTACATTGCAACCTATCATGCATGATCATAACTTCTCATTTGTATTTCATGCATATTTTTATTTCATCACATTCATTTCATCTCATCAAGAAAAATTAATTGGGTGATGAATACAAGAAATTATATAAAAATCATATCATGAAAGATAAGATCATGTGAATACAAAAAGACATGATTTCTTTTATAAAACCTCCTCTTAAATAATCAAAAGAAAATCTTAGGAGATCAAATAATGAAAGATTCAAAAGAAATTTTAAGTCATGAATTTCGAAAAAGATATTCTCTTTAGTAAATCGTAAAATAAACTTAGGAGAAAAGGATTTCAATTCATGCATATAAAATCTTGACTTAAGCATGAGACATCTCAATTTATAAATCTCAAAAAATAAGATAAAACTCATTCGTATTCAAATTATCAAGTCAAAATCATTTTTAAGAGATTCATAAAAAAAAACATAGATAGATTCATTAATCTCTCCTTTTTGAAAAATCAATAAATTAGAGAAATTTTTCTAGGAGAAAGCTTTCCTCTTTTTAGTGTTTCAATTCATATGATTGATTTCATATAAGTATGCTCAAGCTTTTCATATATGCCAAATCAAGACATGTATCATTTTTAAAACCAAAAAAGAACTTTCAAAAGATCGTAAAAACTATCATGCATAAGTTTGAAATATAAACTCATTAAGCATGCTTTCAAATCATCATTAAATTTTCATTAAGACATCAAGCATGGTTTCATTGAACATAATGTATTTTCAAACAAAATCAAACAATCATCAAGATACACATTATTTTTTCTTGAAAAACGTACATAGGATTATCATTAGATTTAAATCTAATCATTTTATTTGTTTATCATAAAATATGTAATTTTCATTATCATTTTCAAAATTACTAGTATTATAAGCATGATCCTATTTTATTTTTGCATTTTCATTACATCATTAAACATGTAATTAAAAAAATTATATAATTTTTTTAAAAAAACTAAATTAAAAACAACTCATGAAGAACATCAAGTAATTTTGAAATAAATTAAAGAAGTTTTGATTACCTCATCGTCGAAAGCCGTTAAGGCGTAGTTTGCCACCTCGCCTTTGTTGATTTTCTCATCGTCTTCGAATGAGCTTGATTCGTCCCAAAGTGCTTCCTTCTTCAATTTGTTTTTATTTTTTGATTCTTGCTTTAAGTACTTTTTAAGTTTTATTGTGAGAAGTTAAAATTCATCATCACTTGAGCTTTCGCTCAAGTGATCTTCTTTTGTTCGATGTGTCAAATCCTTCTTGTTCTTTGGAAGGTGGTTCTCAAGTTCATCATGTTCAACATGTGTCATAAAACTCATTTTATAGGTCTTTAAAGATCTTATTAGTTTTTTGAGTGGAAAACGGTTCAAATCCTTGGCCTCTTGTATGACCGTTACTTTAGAGTCCCAAGTTTTAGAAAGTGAGTGTAAAACTTTGTTGACAAGTTCAAAATTCGAAAAATATTTGCCAAGAGCTTTTAAACCATTAACGACATCCGTAAAACGGGTGTACATGTCAATAATGGTTTCGCTAGGCTTCATTCGAAAAATTTCAAAATCATGTAATAAAAGATTGACTTTAGACTCTTTAACTCTATTCGTGCCTTCGTGTGTGATTTCGAGAATGTGCCAAATATCGAAAGTTGTTTCGCATAAAGAACCTGATTGAATTTGTTTTTGTCTAAGACACAAAATAGAGCATTTATAGCTCTAGCATTTAGAGAAAACGTCTTCTTCTCCAAATCATTCCAATCATTCATTGGAAGAGAAGACCTTTGAAATTTATTTTCGACCATATTCCACAAATTTAAATCAATAGAAAGTAAAAAAACTCTCATTCGAGTTTTTCAATAAGTGTAGTCCGTCCCATTGAAAAAGGGAGGACGAATAAGAGAATGCCCTTCTTGAAAGCCGAAAAGAGCCATTTCTCTTGGGTGTTAAACCAAATGAGAAATAACGAGGCTCTAACACCAATTGTTAGGAAAACAGTCGACACTAAGAGGGAGGGGTGAATTAGTGCAGTGGTAAAATACATCGATTTTAGAAAATTCTTTCGTATGATAAAAATCAATTTTAAAAACTTAAATTAAAACATGTATTCGTAAATGTATTGAAAGCAGTAAGCAAGTAAAATGGTTTGCAGTAAAGTAAATGACAACAATAGAAATGTAAACCAGAGAACACGCCAATTTTATAGTGGTTCAATCGTCGTGACCAACATCCACTCCGTCGATTCCTCTTCTGTCGAGGCCACCAGCATCCACTATTGATCTTCCTTTAATAGGCAAAGATCAACCACCTTCTTACACCCCTCATCTCTTTTTATTGGGTTTAGGAGACAACCCTTACAAGCACTCACTCTTCTCTCAAACTATTCTAACACTTAGACTAGAAAAGGAGGATTCTCACAAGAGATTACAACAGTGTTTTTCCCTCTTTAAATTCTCTGTGCTTGTATATCTTAATCAGGGATGAGAGGGATATTTATAGGCCACAAGTTGATTCAAACTTAGAGCCTAAAAACATCTCATCCTGAGTTTCCTGGGTACGGGCCGTACCACTACCTGTGTTGGGCGGTTCCACCACTAGTGTTAGTCTAACACTGACACTGCACTGGGTAGTACCACCACCCAGTCTTACAGTACCACCACCTAGCATTGGGCCATTGGGCGGTACCACCATCCAGACTGGCGGTACCACCACCTGACACAGTCTCGAAGACTGTGCCATGACGGTGCCACTGCTAGTCATAAGTGCCCAGCAAGCCAATCACGTGAGTGATGGCACGTGTGACTTGATACAGAATCTTTTTGCTTATTATATTTTGGCGTATATCACTTCATAACTATTGCATATGTGCATATATATATTGTGATGTCCTTGGATTTGCGCAATGCGAATCAGATCATGATGAGATCACGATAATGAGATCGATTCACCTTTAAACACATATCCTAAATAATCCTGGTCATAGGTTACTCGAGAGGGACATCGTGATAATCGGATAGACTGGTGTGCTGTATACCCGTCCATATGATGGATGCAGTTGGTCTCATAGCTGCTCGTGTAGGGACACTAGGGATACAATACAGGTGCTCATTGGAGAATGAGTTCACTGATTGATCCGCTTACGGAATGCTGGATGGTTGATGATGCCTTATTGTCAGACAACGATTCTGTAGTCCTAGTGGTGTATCTGGTCCTTAGACTTGAGACACCAAAGATGTCCTGTATGAGTGCTCCACTCTTTGATACCAGACTTATAGGTTTGGTTGTACCAGATCTAGTACAGTTGGTCATTGGGAGTGGTAGTCGACCTTACGAGGGCTATTGAGTGTCAATAGAGGATCATCCACTCTCGGCGTCATGAGAGGAATATCCTATGTGTTCTTGCTCAGACAAATCCCTGGCCAGGGTCATTCGGGTTAAGAGAGAAAGAGTTCTTCGGGAGAATCCGATTAGAGCGAGACTCGAGTAGAAACCGTATGGGTCTGACAACACCATGCTCGATATACGGTCTCTGGGATATTAGATGGATGAGGGACTATAGGTACATGGTAACTGAGGAGAGACAGGTCCAATGGATTGGATTCCCTTGTATCGTCTGGGGACTACGGCGTAGTGGCCTAGTACGTCCGTAGTCGATGAGTCAAGTGAATTATTACAGAGATAATAATTCACTGAGTTAGTAGGAGTTCTGATAGGTAAGACTCACGGCCAGCTCGATATTGGGCTTAGAGGATCACACACATATGGTAGGCATTGCGATGAGTAGAGGTTCGGATATGAGATATCCGACGAAGCCCTTGTCTTATTGGATGCAGATCCAATACCCACTAGGGGAGGACCCATTAGGGTTTGACACGGGACCTCTATAAATAGGAGGGATTCAGAGCCTCATAGGCTAGAGCCTTTGCTTGCCTTTCCTATTCTCCTCTCCCTCTCCACCTCAGAGCAGGCCTGGAGTTTTGAGGAGCGTCGTCGCAATCCTGCTGTGTGGATCACCGCTAGAGTGGAGGACGCTTGACCTCCTTCACCCTCTCCTAAGGATCTGCAAGGAAACAGGGATATACGATCTCCCTAGGTAACACAATCTACTCTATACGCAGTTTTAAGTTTCGCGGATTTTGCGCACCAATTTTCGCATGACGACGAACATCTCTTTGGGAATTGGAGACTTTATTTTATTGTTCTTCCGCTGCGCATATGATGTCTGCTAGTCATAGGTGCCCAGCAAGTCAATCACGTGAGTGATGGCACGTGTGACTTGATACAGAATCTTTTTGCATATTATATTTTGGCATTATCACTTTATAACTATTGCATAAATGTATATATATATATATATATATATATATATATATTGTGATGTCCTTGGATTTGTGCAATGAGAATCGAATCGTGATGAGATCACGATAATGAGATCGATTCACCTTTAAACACATATCCTAAATAACCCCGGTCATAGGTTACTCGAGAGGGACATTGTGATAACCGGACAAACTGGTATGCTGTATACCCGTCCATATGATGGATGCAGCTGGTCTCATAGCGGCTCGTGTAGGGACACTAGGGATACAGTACAGGAGCTCATTGGAGAATGAGTTCACTTATTGATCTGCTTACGGAATGCTGGAAGGTTGATGATGCCTTATTGTCAGACAGCGATTCCGTAGTCCTAGTGGTGTATCTGGTCCTTGGACTTGAGACACCTGTTGAATCTCGTATTTTGATGATGAAACTACTTGATATATGTTTATGATTTAATCTGCATTTTGAGTGATGCAGGATGCTTCGATCAGGATGAGACAATTAAAGCAGGAAAATCATGTTATGCCGGAGGAACATGTCAGAAGATTGGACGTCGGGCTGGTGGATCGGTCGACGTATCGACAGAAGGCTTCGGGCCGTGGACTCGGGCATCGGGCCAAGAAGAGCAGGTATTGTGCCAAGGATATCGGAGTTGCGGAGTCAACTGGCCGATTGGGCAATAGGCTGCAGGTGAGGACGATGCGCCGAAGAATTAGATGAAGCGTCGAGGGACCAATGACATGCCGGACAACTTGGTTAATTGCTTAGGATTAATTGTCTCGATCGAAGTTTTGTTTTAAGTGTGCAAGATTAACTACGACGGAAGAAAGACATGGAGCAGGAGTTGCGCCGGAGTCAAGACAATGATCACGTTGGGAGTTCGAGAGTTCGACGAAAGATCGGACAGTCGTCGGAGGTTCTGCGGGAACAAATCCGAGAAGTCCATGAGCTTGCCAAAGAAGCTCATCGGAACTCACCAAGTGGATCATCGCAAGTCCAAGAGTTTTCCGGAAGTCCGCAGGAGCATCATCGAGGGTTCATCGGATGATCGACGGAAGTTCGTCGGAAGCTCGCCGGAAGAAGCGATTGACGCACCGGAGCAAGTTGCAGTAAATGTCTTAGGAAAAATCATAGTTAGCACATTGATTAAGTTGGATATGGGAGGTGATCACATAAACTTAATCTTGGGGCAATTGGGCCCCTGAAAAACCCAAATTGGGCTGAATGGATTAACCCATTCGGACCCTGATTTCTGCCAGGCGGTTGAACCGCCCAAGGCATGAGGTTGCACCGCTTGGGCTCAGTCTCCGAGCGAGACTGGGAGGTGCAACCGCCCCAGCTAGGCGGTGGCATCGCCTGGGGCTCAGTCTCCGAGCGAGACTGGGCGGTGGAACCTCCCTTGATAGGAGGTGGCACCGCCTAAGCTCAGTCTTCGAGCTCTGCCAGGCGGTGCAACCGCCTTAGTCAAGAGGTGCAACCGCCTGAGCTCGGTCTTCGAGCTCTATCAGGAGGTGCAACCGCCCCTGACAGGAGGTAGCACCACCCAGAGGCTCAGTCTTCGAGCTCTACCAGGCGGTGCAACCGCTCCAGTCAGGAGGTGCAACCGGCTGATCCGGGAATTCCGGGAATTGACAGTTTTGAGCTCCAAATTTGAACTGAGTTGGGGCTTATAAATACCCCACCCATTCAGCACTAAAAGTGTATGAACTTACACCGAAATCTTGATCCTTTTGTGTGATTCTTAGAGCTCAAAATTATTGTAAAGGCCAAAAGTTTTTCTCCCTCTGTTCTTCCAAGTTCTTAGTTGTAAAGAGAGGAGAGAAAATTCTGTAAGGGTTGTCTCCTAAGCCCGTCAAAAGGAGTGAAACTGTAAAAGGGTGGTTGGCCCTCGCTTATTGAAGGAAGGCCTCTAGTTGACGTCGGTGACCTCGTCAGTGGAGGAAGCCAAAAGTGGAGTAGGTAAAGATTGACCAAACCACTCTAAATCTCGGTTTGCATTTACTTTGAGCATCTGATCTTTACTACAAACCTCCTCAATAGCTTACTGCCTTCTGTGTTTTTACGAACATGTTTCAAAGTTCAGTGCTTTCCGAATCGGGGTTTAAGACGCAAATCAGTTTTATCGTACGAACGTCGTATTTCAGTTTGCGCTTACGTTCTAATTTCCATTATAACTGCAAACTGCCTTTATATCTTTGCTTTAACTGTATCTCGCCTTATCTCAAGTTAAAGTGGTTTACGAATAATCTTTTATACCGAAATCGCTTTTATCGTACGAACGTCGTATTTCAGTTTGCACTTATATTCTGATTTCTATCATAACTGCAAACTGCGTTCATATCTTTTCTGCAACTCTCCTAGTCAAAAGTTGAAGTGATTTACGAATCGGCTTTCTTACCAAAATCACTTCTATCGAACAAATGCAGTTTTCGATTTTAATCGCAGAAGGTTTTCCGCAGCACTAATTCACCCCCCCCCCCTCTCTTAGTGCTCTTGATCCTAACAATTGGTATCAGAGCCCGGTATTTCTCATTTCGGATTTACACCCGAGAGAAATGGCTCTTCTTGGCTTTCAAGAGGGCTTATCAGTTTTTCGTCTACCGTTGTTTAACGGATTGGACTACACTTATTGGAAAACTCGAATGAGAGTTTTCTTGATTTGTATGAATTTGGATTTATGGAATATCGTTGAAAACGGTTTTCAACTTCCCTCTAAACCGATGAACGAATGGTCGGATTTGGAGAAGAAGTATTTTTCTTTAAACGCAAAGGCTATGAATGCCTTATTTTGCGCTTTGGACAAAAATGAGTTCAATCGGATTTCTACGTGCGAAACGGCTTTTGACATTTGGCAAACACTTGAAATCACACACGAGGGAACTAGTTTGATTTTGAGCTTTTTCGAATGCAACCAAGCGAGACTATAGGCGACATGCACACCCGTTTCACGGATGTCGTCAATAGTTTAAGAGCTCTTGGAAAATATTTTTCAGATTTTGAACTCATAAACAAGATTTTGCGTTCTCTTTCTAAGAAGTGGGATTCAAAAGTAACTGCAATACAAGAAGCTAAAAACCTAAACAACTTACCACTTGAAGAACTAATTGGTTCGTTGATGACATATGAAATGGTGCATAATGCACATGATGAACATGATGAACAAAATCACCTTCCAAAGAATAGGAAGGACTTGGAACTCCAGACAAATGAATACCACTTGAGCGATAACTCAAGTGATGAGGACAATGATGAACTTGAACTTCGAACACTAAATCTTAATAAGTTTATTAAAAAAAAATCTAAAATAGACAATGAACTTGAACGAAGGAAGAGGCCAAAGAAGAGGAAGGCAACCAAGGATGAATCAAGAACTTCCAAAGGTGAAACGACGAATTGGGCTTTGACGGGCTTCGACTACAAGGTAAGTAACTCAACTCTCTTGAATTATTTTGAAATTACTTGATGCTCTCATGATGTATTTTCTTTTTTAGTTTAGAATTAATGTTTAAAAAAAAAAATTATTATGATCATGCTAGTAATTTCGAAAATGATAATATTGCATATTTTATGATAAACAAACAAAATGATTTTGATTGAAAATATGAAATCATGGTTAAGAAGTAATAATGTGTATCATGGTAATGTCCATTGTTATTTCTCGATTTTGAGTATATTAAATCATGTTTAATTTGAAGTTATGATATTTTTGAAATTATGTATGATGATTCTTGATAATTATGGATTATCGATTTTCATGATAATAACAGTGGCTTTAAAAATTGATGCATGTTTGACATAAATGAAATAGGCATGGTTATATGAAATAGTGTAAGTGTCATGCTTGACGATTGTATACTCAATGATGCATAATGATGTAATAAAAACACTAAATGTTTGGATACCATGATTTATGATTTTATGCATGAGATTTTAAAGTTATACATGATGATTTTTGTGACTTATTGGTCTTGATGATTTTATGATGAAATTCATTTTACGATCCTAAACGTTGATGCATGTTTTCATTTGACAAATGAAAAGGCATCGATCACTTAAGATGAAACACTTAAAAAAGGGAAAAAAAATATTATCAATGAAATCATGAATCTATTTATGTTATAAATTTTGTGAGCCATAAAAATGATTTTGATGATTTAAATTTGAAATGAGTTTTATCAAAATCATGATCATGATTTGTCAAATTGAATGAATTGAAAATGAATGATGATTTTTCTCTTGAATGATTGTGACCTGTATTCCCTGTATTCATGATATGATTTTTATGCAATTCTTTGTATTCATGAAAGGTTTATCTCATCACCCAATTATTTTCTTCTTGATATTCCTTATGTGATGATATGAATACATGAAATATTCATTAATTTATTTTGATGTATACAAATGAAAAGTTATGATCATGCATGGTACGATATAATTTAACAAAATTGATACCATCATGATATGAAACATTTATGATTTGCAATGATGCACGCAATACTTGAGCTTTTTAATTATGATGTGATGTATTGCATATGATGTGAATCATGATTTAAAATGCTATGAGTTGTTGCTAAAATGAAGTATTATAAATGTTGATTTAATGTCATGAATGCTCTAAATGATGAATGTTTGGTATCATGATCAAAATGAAGTGATAAATAGTTAAAAATTTAAGTATCATGTATAATATGCTCATAATATTTATTGATTTATTCAGTATCATGCATGAATGAAATATAAGGTTTTTGAAATTGTGCATGTTCGAATTTGAAAATATAATGATGCACAAATAAGATTGAAACCTACCTTTGTCATGATTTAGAAATTAATGTAAAGGGTCTTCCCTTCTTTTTGCCAATGACATAGGGGGAGAAAGAGTTGCTAATGTGCATATCTCAAAGAGAAAATTGGTAGCTTACGTGTCTTAAAATTATAAACTTGCCATCGTACTACCATGATGATGAGCATGCCTTATCTTCATGATTGTATTTGAAAAACTATGGCAAAAATACGTCCTAATGATTGAACGTGTTTTTTGAACTTTCTTGATTGAATGATCAAATGACTTGATTGGCATAATGATTTTATACAATTACATGTTGGAAATTATGTGCTTGAATACAAAACTTCCATGATAACAAGCATGCTTTACCTTCATGATTGTAATTGAATATCTATAGTAAAACCTTGTCCGGATGCAAGAAAGAGTCAAATTTCAGTTTCGGATTCTCTTTATCCTAACATATCAAGTTTACTCTCTTCCGAACTTAACAAGCATATGTCATATCAAGTTTAGTTCATATCATTGATTTTTGACATATGTAATCAACTAGCAAATACATCTCTCAGACACATATCATGTGAAAAATATTTTTTTTGAGAAATGGATTTGATGAATATAGATGAAAGTGTTTTTACTTGCAAGGATTTGTTTCACATACATATCTTGATCCTTGTAAAAATGAAGCATGATTTAATCTCTCATCAATTCTAACTTCACTCAAAGTAAACTCACAAATAGCATGTATCACAAATAGTCTTCCTCCTTCATGCAAAAAGATAATAACAAATAAAAAAGGAAGAAGTTTTCAAAGCTATCTCCATGTCATGTTTTCCTTGAGATGTTTGTATAATTGATATCCTATCACTTACTGTTGGAAAATGACATGAACCTAGTTATGACATGAATAATTACAATCACTTATGCTTAAAATTTGCTTATATCGTTCTCCATTTTGTTGATGACAAAGGGAGAGAAATATATGAATTGATGCTATGAACACTGATGCTATGCTTGCATTATCAAGAGATATATGAATTGATATGATTGCCAAATTTGTAATGCTTGCATCATCAAGAGATATATGAATTGATGCTATGATTGCCAAATTGATGCTATGTTTGCATCATGCATTAAGATATCAAGAACTTGTATCGTAATTTTACGCATTGATATCTTACCATGTGATGAAATGCTACAATTGATAAACACTTGAAATGTTTGCGTTATGATATCAAAAGCTTACATCGTAATTTTACATGTTGATATTTGATAATAGCAAACTTGCATGATGATAAAACTTGATATTATGTTTTTCATGCAATAAGTTGAACCAATATCACAAACACTTGATTGTGGTACTTCTCCTTTTTGTTGATGACAAAGGGGGAGAAGTATGTTGATGACATGACATGTTATGCATAAGTTTATGCATAAGTTCATGATGACGTGTTGTAAGTATTCATGATGAATATTGCAATGACTTGAATTCAGTTTGAATTCAAGGTTCTATCAATATGGCATATTGATAGGGGGAGTTTGTTTAAACTCCAGGAGTTAAGTTTAACTCCGTCATCAAGTGGTTGTCATCATCAAAAAGGGGGTTTTTGAATCTCATATTTTGATGATGAAACTACTTGATAAATGTTTATGATTTAATCTGCGTTTTGAGTGACGCAGGATGCTTCGATCAGGATGAGACAATTAAAGTAGGAAAATCATGCTATGCCGGAGGAACATGTCAGAAGATTGGACGTCGGGCCGGTGGATCGATCGACGTATCGACAGAAGGCTTCGGGCCGTGGACTCGGGCATCGGGCCAAGAAGAGCAGGTATTGTGCCAAGGATATCAGAGTTGCAGAGTCAACTGGCCGATTGGGCAATAGGCTACAGGAGATGACGATGCGCCGAAGAATCAGACGAAGCGTCGAGGGACCAATGACATACCGAACAACTTGGTTAATTGCTTAGGATTAATTGTCTCGATCGAAGTTTTGTTTTAAGTGTGCAGGATTAACTACGATGGAAGAAAGACATGTAGCAGGAGTTGTGCCGGAGTCAAGACAATGATCACATTGGGAGTTCGAGAGTTCGACGGAAGTTCGGATAGTCGTCGGAGGTTCTGCGGGAACAAATCCGAGAAGTCCATGAGCTTGCCAAAGAAGCTCATCGGAACTCACCAAGTGGATCGTCGCAAGTCCAAGAGTTTGAGGGAAGTCCACAGGAGCATCACCAAGGGTTCATCGGATGATCGACGGAAGTTCGCCGAAAGAAGCGATTGACGCACCGGAGCAAGTTGCAGTAAATGTCTTAGGAAAAATCGTAGTTTGCACATTGATTACGTTGGAAATGGAAGGTGATCCCATTAACTTAATCTTGGGGCAATTAAGCCCCTGAAAAACCCAAATTGGGCCGAATGGATAAACCCATTCGGACCCTGATTTCTACCAGGCGGTTGAACTGCCCAAAGGCAGGAGGTTGCACCGCTTGGGCTCAGACTCCGAGCGAGACTGGGAGGTGCAACTGCCCCAGCCAGGCAGTGGCACCGCCTGGGGCTCAGTCTCCAAGCGAGACTGGGCGGTGCAACCTCCCTTGATAGGAGGTGGCACCGCTTGAGCTCAGTCTTCGAGCTCTGCCAGGCGGTGCAACCGCCTCAGTCAGGAGTTGCAACCGCCTGAGCTCGGTCTTCGAGCTCTGTCAGGAGGTGCAACCACCCCTGACAGGAGGTAGCACCGCCCAAAGGCTCAGTCTTCGAGCTCTGCCAAGCGGTGCAACCGCCTGATCCCGGAATTCCGGGAATTGACAATTTTGAGCTCCAAATTTGAACTGGGTTGGGGCCTATAAATACCCCACCCATTCAGCACTGAAAGGGTATGAACTTACATCGAAATCTTGATCCTTTTGTGTGATTCTTAGAGCTCAAAATTGTTGTAAAGGCCAAAAGTTCTTCTCCCTCTATTCTTCCAAGTTCTGAGTTGTAAAGAGAGGAGAGAAAATTCTGTAAGGGTTGTCTCCTAAGCCCGTCAAAAGGAGTGAAACTGTAAAAGGGTGGTTGGCCTTCGCCTATTGAAGGAAGGCCTCTAGTTGACATCGGTGACCTCGTCGATGGAGGAAGCCAAAAGTGGAGTAGGTCAAGA
Source organism: Musa acuminata AAA Group (assembly GCF_036884655.1). Lineage (NCBI taxonomy): Eukaryota > Viridiplantae > Streptophyta > Magnoliopsida > Zingiberales > Musaceae > Musa > Musa acuminata. The sequence continues at coordinate 26,143,740 of NC_088342.1, read as the reverse complement.
TTTGACCGAACCACTTTAAATCTCGGTTTGCATTTACTTTGAGCATCTTATCTTTACTGCAAACCTCCTCAATAGCTTACTGCCTTCTGTGTTTTTACGAATGTGTTTCAATGTTCAGTGCTTTCCGAATCGGGGTTTAAGACGCAAATTAGTTTTATCGTACGAACGTCATATTTCAGTTTGCGCTTACATTCTGATTTCCATTATAACTGCAAACTGCCTTTATATCTTTGCTATAACTGCATCTCGCCTTATCTCAAGTTAAGGTGGTTTACGAATCAGCTTTTATACCGAAATCACTTTTCTTGTACGAACGTCGTATTTCAGTTTGCACTTATATTATGATTTCCATCATAACTGCAAATTGCGTTCATATATTTGCTGCATCTCTCCTAGTCAAAAGTTGAAGTGATTTATGAATCGGCTTTCTTACCAAAATCACTTCTATCGATCGAACGCAGTTTTCGATTTTAATCGCAGAAGGTTTTCCGCTGCACTAATTCACCCCCCCCCTCTTAGTGCTCTTGATCCTAACAACACCAAGGATGTCCTGTATGAGTGCTCCACTCTTTGATACCAGACTTATAGGTTTGGCTGTCCCAGATCTAGTACAGCTGGTCATTGGGAGTGGTAGTCGACCTTACGAGGGCTATTGAGTGTCGATAGAGGATCATCCACTCTCGGCGTCATGAGAGGAATATCCCATCTGTTCTTGCTCAGACAAATCCCTGGCCAGGGTCATTCGGGTTGAGAGAGAAAGAGTTCTCCGGGAGAATCCGATTAGAGCGAGACTCGAGTAGAAACCGTATGGGTCTGACAACACCATGCTCGATATACGGTCTCTGGGATATTAGATGGATGAGGGACTATAGGTACACGGTAACTGAGGACAGATAGGTCCAATGGATTGGATTCCCCTGTATCGTCTGGGGACCACGGCGTAGTGGCCTAGTACATCCGTAATCGATGAGTCGAGTGAATTATTACAGAGATAATAATTCACTGAGTTAGAAGGAGTTCTGACAGGTATGACTCACGGCCAGCTCGATATTGGGCCTAGAGGGTCACACACATATGGTAGGCATTGCGATGAGTAGAGGTTCGGATATGAGATATCCGACGGAGCCCTTGTCTTATTGGATGCAGATCCAATACCCACTAGGGGAGGACCCATTAGGGTTTGACAGGGGACCTCTATAAATAGGAGGGATTCAGAGCCAAATAGGCTAGAGCCTTTGTTTGCCTTTCCTATTCTCCTTTCCCTCTCCACCTTAGAGCAGGCCTAGAGTTTTGAGGAGCATCATCGCAACCCTACTTTATGGATCACCACTAGAGAGGAGGACGCTTGACCTCATTCACCCTCTCTTAAGGATGTGCAAGGAAATAGGGATATACGATCTCCCTAGGTAACACAATCTACTCTATACGCAGTTTTAAGTTCACGGATTTTGCGCACCAATCTTCGCACGAAGACGAACATCCCTTTGGGAATCGGGGATTTTGTTTTCTTGTTCTTCCGCTGCGCATGTTATGTCGCCCCTGAGATTTCCCAATAGTGGTATCAGAGCTAGGTTGTTCATGCGAATGATTGGTTTTGAACTGCGTGTGTTGTGTTTAGGAAGAATTTTGACGTCAAAATCGTTGACGCAAAAACTAGGAAGGGCAGCAATAGTTGCTGCCCTCGATCTGCGTGCGTGCAGCGCAGCCGAAGGCGGACAGCACAGGGGCTCCGTCTGCAGCAGCTGGACGGCGGCCTGCTTGCAGCAGGCTTGCATCCGGCGGGGCTGGCAGCCCGCGGGCAAAGGCGCCTGCGGCCGCTTCTCCCGCGGTGTGAGGCGCCGCATAGGGGCTACCGCCCAGCGGGACAGCACCGCCTGCGGGCGTTGCCCCACCGGTAGAACCGCCCGCGGGGGGCACCCACTTGCAGCGGCAGCGCCGCAAGGGGGCGTGCCGCCTGCAAGCGAGGGCAACGCCCTCGCCCCGCCGCACAGGCCGCCGCCAGCAGGGTGGCGGCGGCGGCAGTAGTAAGAGGGAATTAGTGTTTTGGGCAAAAGGATAGTTTTGCCCCTATGAATTTGAGAAATTCCAGTTTCTGTCTTTTGTCTAAATTATAAAAATACCTTTAGGAATTGAGAAATTCCCTACATGTCCCTGATTTTAGAAAATATTAATTAATTAAAAGGTTTAGTAGATTATTATTTTTATTATTATCTAGTAGTCCTACATGATGATGATTATTTATACATGTGATGTATGATGTGTGGACGGATGATCATGGACCGTGTGATGTGTGTACTTGTCATTATTATTATTGAGGTCTGCGAGCCTCCAATATATTTCTCGTTTATTGTCGGGCCTGTGTGCCTATGATTAAGTTGTAATCATATGAGGAGGCGCAGCAGGAGCGTGGATGCGATAGCAGGACCCACGAGACTGATGATCGCGATGCATCAAAATGTCGACGGAACCGACGAGGACGAGATGGACGATCACAGGGCATGGAGATGCACCGTTGCACACATAGATCTTGATGTGAGTGATTAGGCCTACTGGCTCGGGCCTAATCATATTAGGTTGTTGTCCATGATCATCTGGTGTGATTGCTTATACACATACTAGATATGTATATATATTTGCATGCGATGTACATATATAATAAACATGTATATGTGTGACATGTCATATTAGGAGACCAAATCAAAAAAACATCTCTCGATAATATTAAGTCGGTAAACGTGAGGCAATTAGATTGACCCACGTGGTCTTCCATCATTATAAGTAGGAACCGATTCCTGGTGTAGGTTGAGTTGGTCGAGTCCCTCGAGACTCACCTATATCGCGATTCGCTATCTTGCTTACGACATAGAGATGTCACCGGTGACCTGAGGGCATGGTATACTTGGTCGAGACCCTCGAGGGTATATCATCAAATCAGACTTATCTTATAACGAAGGTGTTGACTTAACCGAGCATCATGGTTGGTCGAGTCCCTCGAGGCCATGGTGATTCGGAGGCCGAACAGGACGGGAATCACAAGGAGTTATGATCGGCAAGAGTTGCCTACCTTTTAGGCTTAGTGTGATTGGTCGAGTCCCTCGAGGTTACACTAAGACACTGATTGGATCCTGATCCCTACTAGAAGTCTGCCGGAGACTTCCGTTTCACGTGCTGAGGGTGTCGTGTGACTCGTTAGTAAAATAGTGGGAGCATATTGAGATAGAAGTCCATATCTTGATAGTTTATTTCTTACAAAATCTGCATGTTATTCATTTCTGCTGCATCTTTATTTTCAGAAAATGTCGCTTTCAAATCCCTTACTTGGCATACTTGATGTCAACCGCCTCACTGGTCCAAATTATACGGATTGGCTCCGTAACTTGAGAATTGTTCTCACAGCGGAGAAAATCGTTTACGTCCTTGATATAGTGATGCCTACGCCCGAAGAAGTGGCAAACGAGGATGAGATCGCTCACTACGTGAAGTACATTGATGACTCCACTCTTGCTTAGTGCTATATGTTGGGCTCTATGACTCCTCAGTTACAGAGACAATATGAAAAGATGGATGCCAGATCCATTCTCCTACATGTCCGCAAATTGTTTGAGGAATAGGGAAGGACTCAACGATATGAGATATCCAAGAGCCTCTTCCGCGCTAGGATGACTGAGGGGACACCGGTTCAGAACCATGTCCTAAAGATGATTGAGTGGATAGAGAAACTCACAGGTCTAGGAATGGTCCTAGAGGATAACTTGTGTGTGGACATTGTGCTTCAGTCACTACCAGATTTCTTTTCACAGTTCATAATGAATTTTAATATGAATAAGCTTAAGGTGACTCTCCTAGAGCTCCTCAATATGTTGAGGGAGGCAGAGAGTACTATTAAGAAAGAGAAGCCAGTTCTCTACACTAGTGAGACCAAAAAGAAAAGGAAAGCAGAAAGGTCACTTAAGAAGGGAAAGGGCAAGGGCAAACCAGGTAAAGCAAAGGTTGGTAAGAAAGACCCAGGAAAGGACAAAGGCCAATGCTTCCACTGTGGTAAAGATGGGCACTGGAAGAGAAACTGTAAAGAGTACCTTGTAGAAAGTGTAAAACAAAAGTTTGATGAAGCTTCAGGTACATTCATGATTAGTCTCCATTTGTCAAACTCTTATGATAACACATGGGTATTGGATACTGGTAGTGCTTATCATATATACAATTCGTTGCAGATTCTGGCAAGGCCTAGGAGAGTAGAGAGAGGCGAGATGGACCTCAAGATGGTTAATGGAGCAAAAGTTGCTATAGTAGCTATTGGCGAGGTCGCCCTACATCTGCCTAGTGGAGCTTTTATTGCATTAGATGCATGTTATTTTGTTCCTTCTATTATCAAAAACATTATCTCCATTTCATGTTTAACAGTTAGTGGATATAAATTTATTTTTGAGAATAATGGTTGTTCGATATTATTAGATGATAAGATCATCATGAAAGGAACATTGCATAATGGTTTATTTATGTTAGACACAACTCCACATATCATGAATATAAATGTGTCCAAAAGGAAACGAGATGAGTTGAACAGTGCATACTTGTGGCATTGTAGGCTAGGTCACATCCATGAAAGAAGGATTCAAAAGTTACTAAATGATGGATATCAAGATCCATTCGACTATGTGTCATATGCAACTTGTGAGCCTTGCATTCGTGGAAAACTGACCAACTCTCCATTTAGTGGAACTGGAGAGAGAGCCACTGAGTTGCTGGAACCCATACATAGTGATGTATGTGGACCCATGTCAACTCATGTCATTTGAGGTTACTCTTACTTCATTACATTTACTGATGATTTCTCAAGGTATGGATATGTGTACTTAATGAAGTAAAGTCCGAGGCCTTTGAGAAATTCAGAGTGTATAAGAATGAGGTGGAGAACCAGACTGGAAAGAGTATCAAAACTCTTCGATCAGATCGAGGAGGTGAGTACTTAAGTACATAGTTTACTCAATTCCTCAAGCACCATGGGATATTATCTCAATGGACACCTCGTTATACACCTCAGCTCAATGGTGTCTCTAAAAGGAGAAATCATACGTTATTAGATATGGTACGGTCCATGATGAGTTTCGCTGACCTACCCATCTCATTCTAGGGATATGCCCTAGAAATCGTAGCTTACCTTCTGAACAGAGTTCCAACTAAGTCGGTAGTGTCTACACCATATAAGATATAGAAAGGGAAGAAGCCTAATCTTAAGGTTGTTACGATTTGGGGCTGCCCTGCCCATGTTAAAAGACACAACCCCGATAAGTTAGAATCAAGGACAGAGCGATGCAAATTTGTGGGATACCCCAAGGAAACTTGTGGGTATTATTTCTATCATCTCGAGGACCAAAAGGTCTTTGTAGCTAAGAGAGCAGTGTTCCTTGAGAAGGAACACATTTTTGGCGGAGACAGTGGGAGAATGATAGAGTTGAGCGAGGTTGGAGAACCAAGCTCAAGCACCACTCTACAGCCCGAGTCTGTTCAGGTACCTAATACACAAGTTTCAACTTTACGCAGGTCTGATAGAGTATCCCATCCTCCTGAGAGATATGTGGGACATATTAGAGGAGAGGATGTTGAGGATATTGATCCTCAGACCTACGAGGAGGCTATTATGAGTATAGACTCCGGGAAGTGGCAAGAAGCCATGAATTCTGAGATGGATTCTATGTACTCCAATAAGGTTTGAAACCTAGTTGATGCGCCCGAAGGCATTGTACCCGTCGGTTGCAAGTGGATCTTTAAGAAAAAGATCGGAGTAGATGGAAAGGTAGAGACCTATAAAGCAAGGCTAGTGGCTAAGGGGTATCGTCAAAGGCAAGGTGTTGACTACGACGAAACCTTCTCACCCGTAGCAATGCTAAAATCCATCAGAATTCTATTGGCTATTGCAGCACACTATGATTATGAGATCTAGCAGATGGATGTGAAAACTACATTCCTCAATGGGAACCTCGAGGAGGAGGTGTATATGATGCAACCTGAGGGATTCGTGTCTAAGAACTACCCAGATAAGGTGTGTAGGTTGCTTAGATTCATTTATGGACTAAAGCAAGCTTCCCGAAGTTGGAACATAAGATTTGATGAGGCAATCAGATCTTATAACTTCGTTAAGAACGAAGATGAGCCTTGTGTGTACAGAAAGGTAAGTGGAAGCGCTATCACCTTTTTTGGTGTTATATGTGGATGATATCCTCATCATTGGGAACGACGTAGAAATGCTATCCACAGTAAAGGTTTGGTTATCTAGACACTTCTCCATGAAGGACTTAGGGGAAGCATCCTATATCTTGGGGATTAGAATCTATAAAGATAGATCCAAGAGGATGCTTGGCTTGTCCCAGTCCAGGTACATAGAAACCATTGTCAAAAAGTTTGGCATGGAAAATTTCAAGAGAGGTCTCATACCGATGAGACATGGGATATCGCTTTCTACGAGTTTGTCCCCAAAGACTCCAAAAGAAAGTGTGAACATGAATATGATACCTTATGCCTCAGCAATAGGGTCTATCATGTATGCCATGCTATGTACTAGGCCTGATATAGCGCATGCTCTGAGTGTTACGAGCAGGTATCAGGCGGATCCAGGCTTGGAGCACTGGAAAGCAGTAAAGTGTATCCTTAAGTACTTAAGAAAGACTAAGAATCTTTTACTTGTATATGGAGGTAATAGCCTTAAGGTTGAAGGCTACACTGACTCAAGTTTTCAGTCTGATGTCAATGATAGCAAGTCGAATTCAGGGTATGTGTACACCTTGAATGGAGGAGCAGTGTGCTGGAAGAGTTCCAAGCAAGATACCACTACTGACTCGACCACAGAGGCGGAGTACATTGCTGCATCAGATGCAACAAAGGAGGGAGTCTGGTTGAAGATGTTCGTCACAGATTTAGGAGCCGTTCCGGATAGCGAGAAATCGACTTCCTTATATTGCGACAACTATGGGACAATTATTCAAATAAGTGAACCCAGGTCACATCAGAAGTGTTCTGAGGAGGTTCCAACTTATCAGAGAGATCGTAACCCGAGGAGATGTAGCAGTGGAAAGAGTTCCACCCGAAGATAACATTGCAGATCCACTGACAAAGCCGTTGTCTCATTTTGTCTTTGAGCGTCACAGGGGTCTGATGGGGATTAGACATATAGGTGATTGGCTTTAGGTGATTGGCTTTAGATCAGTAGTTTATATTGAGAATTTTTCGATGAAACCAAAGAGAAATCCACTGTTAGGAAGTGTCAAAGATGTCATAAAAATTTTGTAGAAATTTGGATAGAAAAAGCATAGTAGCAAGATCAAACAGATGGTGCTATGCGGCTTGAATTCTGCAATTCAAGTGCAGCAGATTGTGCTAGTCATAGGTGCCCAGCAAGCCAATCACGTGAGTGATGGCACGTGCGACTTAATACAGAATCTTTTTGCATATTATATTTTGGTGTGTATCACTTTATAACTATTGCATAAATGCATATATATATTGTGATGTCCTTGAATTTGTGTAATGGGAATCGAATCATGATGAGATCACGATAATGAGATCGATTCATCTTTAAACACATATCCTAAATAATCCCGGTCATAGGTTACTCGAGAGGGATATTATGATAACCAGACAAACTGGTGTGCTGTATACCGGTCCATATGATAGATGCAGTTGGTCTCATAGCTGGTCGTGTAGGGACACTAGGGATACAGTACAGGTGCTCAGTGGAGAATAAGTTCACTGATTGATCCGCTTATGGAATACTGGATAGTTGATGATGCCTTATTGTCAAACAACGATTCCCTAGTCCTAGTGGTGTATCTGGTCCTTAGACATGAGACACCAATGATGTCCTGTATGAGTGCTCCACTCTTTGATACCAGACTTATAGGTTTGGCTGTCCCAGATCTAGTACAGCTGGTCATTGGGAGTGTTAGTCGACCTTACGAGGGCTATTGAGTGTCGATAGAGGATCATCCACTCTCGGCGTCATGAGAGGAATATCCCATATGTTCTTGCTCAGACAAATCCCTGGCAAGGGTCATTCGGGTTGAGAGAGAAAGAGTTCTCTGGAAGAATCCGATTAGAGCGAGACTCGAGTAGAAACCGTATGGGTCTGACAACACCATGCTTGATATACAGTCTCTGGGATATTAGATGGATGAGAGACTATAGGTACACGGTAACTGAGGACAGACAGGTCCAATGGATTGGATTTCCCTGTATCGTCTGGGGACTACGGCGTAATGGCCTAGTACGTCCGTAGTCGATGAGTCGAGTGAATTATTACAGAGATAATAATTCACTGAGTTAGAAGGAGTTCTGACAGGTATGACTCACGGCCAGCTCGATATTGGGCCTAGAGGGTCACACACATATGGTAGGCATTGCGATGAGTAGAGGTACGGATATGAGATATCCGATGGAGCCCTTGTCTTATTGGATGTAGATCCAATACCCACTAGGGGAGGACCCATTAGGGTTTGATAGGGAACGTGAGGCAATTAGATTGATCCACGTGGCCTTCAATCGTTATAAGTAGGAACCGATTTCCGATGTAGGTTGAGTTGGTTGAGTCCCTCGAGACTCACCTATATCGCGATTCGCTATCTTGCTTACGACATAGAGATGTCACCGGTGACCTGAGGGCATGGTATGCTTGGTCGAGTCCCTCGAGGGTATATCACCAAATCAGACTCATCTTGTAACGAAGGTGTTGACTTAATCGAGCATCATGGTTGGTCGAGTCCCTCGAGGCCATGGTGATTCGGAGGCCGAACAGGACGGAAATCACAAGGAGTTGTGATCGGCAAGAGTTGCCTACCTTTTAGGCTTAGTGTGATTGGTCGAGTCCCTCGAGGTTACACTAAGACGCTGATTGGATCCTGATCCCCACTAGAAGTCTGCCGGAGACTTCTGTTTCACGTGCTGAGGGTGTCGCGTGACTCGTTAGTAAAATAGTGGGAGCATATTGAGATAGAAGTCTATATCTTGATAGTTTATTTCTTGCAATATCTGCATGTTATTCATTTCTACTGCATCTTTATTTTCAGAAAATGTCGCTTTCAAATCCCTTACGTGACTTACTTAATGTCAACCGCCTCACTGGTCTAAATTATACAGATTGGCTCCGTAACTTGAGAATTGTTCTCACAGCGGAGAAAATCATGTACGTCCTCGATACAGTGATGCCTACGCCCGAAGAAGGGGCAAACGAGGATGAGATCGCTCGCTATATGAAGTACATTGATGACTCCACTCTTGCTCAATGCTATATGTTGGGCTCTATGACTCCTGAGTTACAGAGACAACATGAAAAGATGGATGCCAGATCCATTCTCCTACATGTCCACAAATTGTTTGAGGAACCGGGAAGGACTCAGCGATATGAGATATCCAAGAGCCTCTTCCGCGCTAGGATGACTGAGGGGACACCGGTTCAGAACCATGTCCTAAAGATGATTGAGTGGATAGAGAAACTCACAGGTCTAGGAATGGTCCTAGAGGATAACTTGTGTGTGGACATTGTGCTTCAGTCCCTACCAAATTTCTTTTCACAGTTCATAATGTATTTTAATATGAACAAGCTTGAGGTGACTCTCCCAGAGCTCCTCAATATGTTGAGGGAGGCAGAGAGTACTATTAAGAAAGAGAAGCCAGTTCTCTACACTAGTGAGACCAAAAAGAAAAGGAAAGTAGAAGGGTCTCTTAAGAAGGGAAAGGGCAAGGGCAAACCAGGTAAAGCAAAGGTTGTTAAGAAAGACCCAGCAAAGGACAAAGGCCTATGCTTCCATTGTGGTAAAGATGGGCACTAGAAGAGGAACTGCAAAGAGTACCTTGCAGAAAGGGTGAAATAGAAGCTTGGAGAAGCTTCAGGTACATTCATGATCAATCTCCAATTGTCAGATTTTTGTGATAGTGCATTGGTATTCGATACCAGTATTGCTTATCACATCTACAATTTATTGTAAATTCTAGCAAAGCTGAGGGGAGATTGACGAGAGGAATATTGCATAAAGGTTTATTTATGCAAGACACTACTCCACATATCATGAATGTAACTGTCTAAGAGGAAATGAGATGAGGTGAATAGTGCATACCTATGGCATTGTAGGCTAGGTCATATCCATGAGGGAATGATTCAAAAGTTGCAAAATGATGGATATCTAGATCCATTTGACTATGTGTCATATGCAACTTGCGACCCTTGCCTTCGTGGAAAACTAACCAACTCTCCATTTAGTGGAATTGGAGAGAGAGCCACTGAGCTGTTGGAACTCATACATAGTGATGTATGTGGACCCATGTCAACTCATGCCATTGGTGGTTACTCCTACTTCATTACCTTTACTGATGATTTCTCAATGTATGGATATGTGTACTTAATGAAGTACAAGTCCGAGGCCTTTGAGAAATTTAGAGAGTATAAGAATGAGGTGGAGAACCAGACCAGAAAGAGTATCAAAACTCTTCGATCAAATCGAGGAGGTGAGTACTTAAGTACATAGTTTACTCAGTTCCTCAAGGACCATGGGATATTATTCCAATGGACACCTCATTATACACCTCAGCTCAATGGTGTCTCTAGAAGGAGGAATCGTACGCTATTAGACATGGTACCGTCCATGATGAGTTTCGCTGACCTACCCATTTTATTCCAGGGATATGCCCTAGAGACCGCAACATACCTTCTGAACAGAGTTCCAACTAAGTCGGTAGTGTCTACACCATATGAGATATGTAAAGGGAAGAAGCCTGATCTTAAGGTTGTTAAGATTTGGGGCTGCCCTGCCCACGTTAAAAGACACAACCCCGATAAGTTAGAATCAAAGACAAAATGATGTAAATTTGTGGGATACCCCAAGGAAACTTGTGGGTATTATTTCTATCATCTCGAGGACCAAAATGTCTTTCTAGCTAAGAGATCAGTGTTCCTTGAGAAGGAACACATTCTTGGCGGAGATAGTGGGAGAATGATAGAGTTGAGCGAGTTTGGAGAACCAAGCTCAAGCACCACACTACAGCCCGAGTCTATTCAGGTACCTAATACACAAGTTTCAACTTTACGCAGGTCTGATAGAGTATCCCATCCTCCTGAAAGATATGTGGGACATATTAGAGGAGAAGATGTTGAGGATATTGATCATCAGACCTACGAGGAGGCTATTATGAGTATAGACTCCGGGAAGTGGCAAGAAGCCATGAATTCTGAGATGGATTCTATGTACTCCAATAAGGTTTGGAACCTAATTGATGTGCCCGAAGGTATTGTACCCATCGGTTGCAAGTGGATCTTTAAGAAAAAGATCGGAGTAGATGGAAAGATAGAGACCTATAAAATATGGCTAGTGGCTAAGGGGTTTCGTCAAAGGCAAGGTGTTGACTACGACGGAACCTTCTCACCCATAGCAATGCTAAAATCCATCAGAATTCTATTGGCTATTGCAGCACACTATGATTATGAGATCTGGCAGATGGATGTGAAAACCATATTCCTTAATGGGAACCTCGAGGAGGAGGTGTATATAATGCAACCTGAGGGATTCGTGTCCAAGAACTGCCCAGATAAGGTGTGTAGGTTGCTTAGATCCATTTATGGACTAAAGCAAGCTTCCCAAAGTTGAAACATAAGATTTGATGAGGCAATCAGATCTTTTGACTTCGTTAAGAACGAAGATGAGCCTTGTGTGTATAGGAAGGTAAGTGGGAGCGCTATCACCTTTTTGGTGTTATATGTGGATGACATCCTCATCATTGGGAACGACGTAGGAATGCTATCCACAGTAAAGGCTTGGTTATCTAGACACTTCTCCATAAAGGAATTAGGGGAAGCATCCTATATCTTGGGGATTAGAATCTATAGAGATAGATCCAAGAGGATGCTTGGCTTGTCCCAGTCCAGGTACATAGAAACCATTGTCAAATGGTTTGGCATAGAAAATTCTAAGAGAGGTCTCATATCGATGTGACATGGGATATCGCTTTCTACCAGTATGTCCCCAAAGACTCCAGAAGAAAGGGCGAACATGAATATGATACCTTATGCCTCAACAATAGGGTCTATCATGTATGCCATGTTATGTACTAGGCTTGATATATCGCATGCTCTGAGTGTCACGAGCAGGTATCAGGCGGATCCCGGCTTAAAGCACTGGAAAGCAGTAAAGTGTATCCTTAAGTACTTAAGAAGGACTAAGGATCTTTTACTATGGAGGTAATAGTAAGTTTTCAGTCCGATGTCGATGATAGCAAGTCGAATTCAGGGTATGTGTACACCTTGAATGGAGGAGCAGTGTGCTGGAAGAGTTCCAAGCAAGATACTACTGCTGACTCGACCACAGAGGCGGAGTTTATTGCTGCATCAGATGCAGCAAAGGAGGGAGTCTGGTTGAAGATGTTCATCACAGATTTGGGAGTCGTTCTGGATAGAGAGAAGCCGACTTCCTTATATTGCGACAATTGTGGGACGATTACTCAAATAAGGGAACCCGGGTCTCATCAGAAGTGTTCTGAGGAGGTTCCAACTTATCAGAGAGATCGTAACCCGAGGAGATGTAGCAGTGGAAAGAGTTCCATCCGAAGATAACATTGCATATCCACTGATAAAGCCGTTGTCTCATTTTGTCTTTGAGCGTCACAGGGGTCTGATGGGGATCAGACACATAGGTGATTGACTTTAGGTCAAGTGGGAGATTGCTAGTCATAGGTGCCCAGCAAGCTAATCACGTGAGTGATGGCACTTGTGACTTGATACAGAATCTTTTTGCTTATTATATTTTCGCATATATCACTTTATAACTATTGCATATGTACATATATATATTGTGATGTCCTTGGATTTGTGGAATGGGAATCAGATCGTGATGAGATCACGATAATGAGATCGATTTACCTTTAAACACATATCCTAAATAATCCTGGTCATAGGTTACTCGAGAGGGACATCGTGATAACCGGACAGACTAGTGTGCTGTATACCCGTCCATATGATGGATACAGCTGGTCTCATAGCTGCTCGTGTAGGGACACTAGGGATACAATACAAGTGCTCATTGGAGAATGAGTTCACTGATTGATCCGCTTATGGAATGCTGGATGGTTGATGATGCCTTATTGTCAGATAGCGATTCCGTAGTCCTAGTGGTGTATCTGGCCCTTAGACTTGAGACACCAAGGTTGTCCTGTATGAGTGCTCCACTCTTTGATACTAGACTTATAGGTTTGGCTGTCCCAGATCTAGTACAAATGGTCATTGGGAGTGGTAGTCGACCTTACGAGGGCTATTGAGTGTCGATAGAGGATCATCCACTCTCGGCATCATGAGAGGAATATCCCATGTGTTCTCGCTCAGACAAATCCCTGGCCAGGGTCATTTGGGTTGAGAGAGAAAGTGTTCTCTGGGAGAATCCGATTAGAGCGAGACTCGAGTAGAAATCGTATGGGTCTGACAACACCATGCTCGATATACGGTCTCTGGGATATTAGATGGATGAGGGATAATAGGTACACGGTAACTGAGGACAGACAGGTCCAATGGATTGGATTCCCCTGTATCGTTTGGGGACTATGGCGTAGTGGCCTAATACGTCCGTAGTCGATGAGTCGAGTGAATTATTATAGAGATAATAATTCACTGAGTTAGAAGGAGTTCTGACAGGTATGACTCACGGCCAGCTCGATATTGGGCCTAGAGGGTCACACACATATGGTAGGCATTGCGATGAGTAGAGGTTCGGATATGAGATATCCGACTGAGCCCTTGTCTTATTGGATGCAGATCCAATACCCACTAGGGGAGGACCCATTAGGGTTTGACAGGGAACCTCTATAAATAGGACGGATTCAGAGCCTCATAGGCTAGAGCCTTTGCTTGTCTTTCCTATTCTCCTCTCCCTCTCCACCACAGAGCAGGCCTAGAGTTTTGAGGAGTGTCGTCACAATCCTGCTGTATGGATCACTGCTAGAGAGGAGGATGCTTGACCTCCTTCACCCTCTTCTAAGGATCTGTAAGGAAACAAGGATATACGATCTCCCTCGGTAACACAATCTACTCTATACGCAGTTTTAAGTTTTGTGGATTTTTGCACCAATCTTCGCATGACGACGAACATCTCTTTGGGAATCGAGGATTTTATTTTATTGTTCTTCCGCTGCGTATATGATGTCGCCCCCAAGATTTCCCAACAGCCACTACTTGGGTCACTGTTTGAGCATTTCATTGGACCCAACACAGTCCTTAACATGGGCGCAACTGGCCCCAATTGGGTTGTGTCACGCCCCTCAAAATATTGATAATATTAAAGATTTTTCAACACAAATCCATCCAGGATCCAATCACACATTTGAGGTCACTAAGAAAATATTTAAATCAAAATTTCACCTCTATAATCTACAAATTTATAAACCCTGTGCAGTTCATAAACATACAACACACCGCTCGATGATTCATAAAATCTGAACCCAATTCACCAAAATAATAACCACAACATAAATTCACAAGTATGGGAGTCTATATAGTCACAAAACCAACTTTTACCATAAGTTCATATCATTACACGAATTAAACTTAACATTCCAGAACCTTGGACATGAGAGGTCCTTTAAACTTATACAAAATCCACAAGTTTAGATTCATCGTCAACATTTCATTAGATGCAGAGTGTGCTTATACAACAAAATCATATATACTAATAAAGATCTGCCTAAAATCTTTTAGCTTTCCACTGCCTCAGCCCAACCTTAACATTTAAGCGAGCGACAAGCTATCCTGAAAAATTTATACAGCAACGGGGTGAGCATTATAAAGCTCAGCAAGTGACTAACATATCCATGGTAAAAGAGGAAAATTTTCAAACAAATAAGCTTTAATAATGAAAGGCAGAATATAAGAATCCATAGACATAATCTCATTAGGTGTAGAATCACAAATATCAGTTCAATCAAGCATAATTGGTTCATACAGATGGAGCATAGAGTAATTGGAGTATATCAATAGCATGAGAAATGTTCCGGAGCATATCAACAACATATGGAACATTTCGAAGCATAACAAGAACAAATGAAACATTTTGGAGCATATCAAAGGCGTACGAAAATGTTTCGGAGCATATCAATGATAAGTGAAACATTTCGGAACATATCAATGGCGTATGGACCATTTCGGAGCATTTCAAAGATGAATACGAAACATAAGCTCAAATGTCGAATTTGACGTTTCATTCATATCATTCATATCCAAAGCATGTATAGAAACACATAACCAAAGCTCTGGATACCATATCAAATATACAGAAGGTGAAGTGGGACCATAACATAATATGGTACATCCATTTCGGAATGACCACCAAACATAAGTCTCCCACGTCTGGGAGGTCTCCCACGTTTGGGAGCTCCATCCACCCACGTCTGAGTGAAGTCATAGGGGCCGGCAGAGCATCTCAGGCTCTATGCATAACTCCCTTCACCATTTCTGGCGAAGGTTCACAATATCCCACAAACACCATAGTACAAAAGGATAGTATGAACAATGAATAGCACATATCGGAAGCACACGCGGAACAACAAAACGTACATGTGCCTTTACGTGTCCATACGAAGTAAGCAATAATCTTTCACAATTATATTCAGATTTGAAAGGAATTGAAAGCAAGGGCACATATGGAATCCAAGCAATCACATACAACTCAATTCAAATAAGAAGGTTAGATGAATTTGATATCTAAAGGAATGGAACTAGAATAGGCACACATCGAAAGCAAATGCGGAATAATGGGTTATACATGTGCCTATATAAGTCAATGTGATATAGCATAAATGTTACACAATATGTTCAGGAATGGTAATAATTTATAGACAAGAGCAAACAAGAATTCAAACATTAATATAAGCCACAATTGAGTGAAGGGAACTTAACAAAATCTATTTCCAAACGAATGAAAACAGAAAATACGAAATCGATCAAAGCTCGATTTCTGACAGAATTCGAGAGGCTCCTTGGATAAATATTTCAGATTGTCAATTATGCTCCAATACCCTCATGAAGGCTATTGTAGAAAGATATATCAATCTATTTTCCGTTGAAACATATTTCGTACGAATCATGATTTCCAACAAGGAGTTACCTTTGATTTGGTAACACAAGGTCAAAAACAGAATCACTGTTTTGCAGAATTCATAGGGTCGGATTCAACAGATAATAGGGTAGGCATATGAATTCTAAAATTTTCAATCTATATGTCAAAAGAAAGGTCTATAAGTCTAGTTTCGAACGTAGTCAGTTTGGTATAAATCAGAATTTCCAACAGGGACTTATAGGTATTTTAGTATCGAAAGATCAGAAATTTTGATCCCTGTTCTGCAGCATCTATAGGCTCATTTGAAACAGACGTTTGGGTAAGTATTCGGTGTCCAAAATCTACAAAGTCAGTGTCAAAAGAAAGATATAAGAGTCTAATTTCAAACGAGCTAGGTCCTGCCTGAATCCACATTTGGTGCTAAAAATTATAGCTGAAAAAGTGTATAGGGGTCAGTTTACCAAAAAAATTTCAGATCATTGGTTTTATGTCCAAAGAGAGAAATATCAGGTTCTAAGCATAAATCTTTCAGAATCAATATAGGAATATAGACTAATACTTTTGTAGGATGGGGTTAGAACACTTGCCTTTGAGAATTATGATCCCAATTGAGAAGATTTGAGTAAGAAACCTCAAAGCCCCAATTTTTTTCTTCTTCTTCTTCCCCCTTTTTTTTTCCTCTTCTTCTTTCTTTCTTTCTCTGTTTATCTACGTAGCTGCCTTCTCTAGTTCCTTAAGAACGAAGGCAGAGAGTCTTAAACGGTGGGATTTGTATTTTTGTACATTTTATAGTTTAGTCCTTGTATTATTATATTTACGATTAGGTCCTCAGGGTTTACATATAGGTCCTCAGATTTTTTTTTTCTTTTTGAACAAATCCCCCAAATCTTATGAATAAGTTCTCAGATTCATATTTTTGTTATTTTATCAAATTTAAAATAGATACTTACATTACAACTAGGAACTTATACGAAAATTCAGAAATGAGGGATGTTACACTCTCCCCCCGTTAAAAGAAAAATTTAGTCCTCTAAATTTATCATACCTCTATCGATGAAAAGATGGGGATAAACCTTTTTCATTTCCTCCTCTAGCTCCCAGGTTGTTTCCTCTCCAGAATGATGTCTCCAAATTACTTGCACCAGAGTGATGACCCGATTCCTTAGGATCTTTTCCTTCTTATCAACAATTTTGAGTGGGCTCTTCCACATAAGATAAATCTTTATTAATCTCCATCTGCTCATACTCAATGATATGAGAAGGATCAGGTATATACTTCCTAATCATCGAAACATGAAATATATCATGGATATGGCACAATGCTGGTGGCAAGGCAATCTTGTAAGCGACAGAACCAACCCTCTCAACGACCTCAAAAGGTCCAATAAATCTTAGACTTAACTTTCTTTTCTTCCCAAACCTTATAATGCCTTTGGAAGGGGAAACCTTTAAAAACACAAAATCTCCAACTTCGAACTCAATATCTCATCTTCTATTGTCAGCATAACTCTTTTGATGACTTTGAGCAGTTTTAACCTTTTCCTTATAACTTGAATTTTCTCGATAGTATCTTATACTTTGTTTGGTGCTAACAACTTTCTGTCACCAACTTCCTCCTAACAGATGGGTGTTATGCACTTTCGCCCATATAAAGCTTCATAAGGAGCCATCTGAATACTTGAATGATAACTATTATTATAAGTGAACTCAATAAGTGAAATATCTTTATCCTATTCACCTTTCCAATCCATAACATAGGCTCTAAGCAAATCCTCAAGTGTTTGAATTGTTCTTTCTGACTGACCATCAGTCTAAGGATGATATGCAGTACTAAACTTGACTTTAGTGCCCATAGATTCCTGTAATCTTCTCCAGAATCTAGAGAGAAATCTGGAGTCTCTATCAGAGATGATCTCCTTTGGAATACCATGAAGTCTTACTATTTCATTGACATATAAATCTGCAAGTCTATCAAGCGAATAAGTCATATTAATAAGTAGGAAATATGCAGATTTGGTTAACCTATCAATGATAACCCAAATAGCATCATGCTTTCTAGAGGTTCTGGGTAGTCCTGAAATAAAATCCATAGTAATACATTCTCATTTCCATTCAGGAATATCTAAAGGTTGCAACAACCCTCCAGGTCTTTGGTGTTCTACTTTGATTTGCTGACAAGTCAAACATTTTGAAACATACATTGTAATTTTCTTCTTCATGCCTTCCCACCAATAATGACTGTGAAGATCTCTATATATCTTAGTGCTCCCAGGATGCATGGTGTACTTTGAAGTATGACTTTCCTTGAGGATTTGATTCTTAATATCTGGTTCATTTGGTACACATACTCTCTCCCCAAATCTCAATAGGCCATCCTTTGAAACTTGAAATTTTGGCTTCAATTCCTTTTCTACTTCATTCCTCAAGTAGATTAAATGTGGATCTCGTAATTGTCCTTCCTTAATTTGTTGAATAAGATCAGATTGCACTTGAATGGAGGCCATCAATATCATCGAGTCTTACTCTTTCCTCAAAGCTTTCAAATCAAAATTTTCTTCTAATAACTTCCATTTCTTCATGACCAGACTAGCCATAAAACTTGTAGATTTTCTACTAAGTGTATCAGCTACAACATTGGCTTTGCCCGGCTGATAACGGATGGCACAATCATAATCCTTCAGAAGTTCTATCCATCTTCGCTGCCTCATGTTTAACTCTTTCTGACTGAAAATATATTTTAAACTCTTGTGATCAGTAAAGATTTCAAATTGTCGACCATACAAATAATATCTCCAAATCTTTAGAGCAAAAATAATTGCTGCCAATTCTGAATCATGAGTTGGATAATTCAATTCATAACCTTTTAGTTGCCTAGAAGCATAAGCAATTACTCTCCCTTCCTGCATCAAAACACATCCAAGGCCCTTTCTTGAAGCATCAGTATAAACTACAAATCCCTCACTACCACTTGGAATAGTGAGAATAGGGGCACTAGTCAATCTTCTTTTTAACTCTTGAAAACTTTGCTCACAATCATCACCCCATACAAATTTCACATTCTTTTTACTGAGGTTGGTGAGAGGTTGAGCGATTCGAGAAAATTCCTCCACAAATCTCCTGTAATAACCTATCATGCCCAAGAAGTTTCTAACTTCTGTTACATTTGTTGGTACATCCCATTCAACTACAGCTTCCACTTTCTTTGGATCAACAGATATACCCTTCCCTGAAATCACATGG
This sequence comes from Musa acuminata AAA Group, assembly GCF_036884655.1. Lineage (NCBI taxonomy): Eukaryota > Viridiplantae > Streptophyta > Magnoliopsida > Zingiberales > Musaceae > Musa > Musa acuminata. The sequence continues at coordinate 26,124,424 of NC_088342.1, read as the reverse complement.
CCTAAGAAAGCAACTTCATTCAACCAAAATTCACATTTGCTGAACTTTGCATATAACTTCTTTTCTCTTAGTATGGACAATACATTTCTCAAGTGTTCCTCATGCTCTTGATTACTCATTGAATACACTAATATGTCATCAATAAATACAATTACATAGCCATCCAAGAGCAGTTAAAATATCATATTCATTAGTTTCATAAAAACTACAGGGGCATTAGTCAAACCAAAAGGCATCACCAAGAATTCATAGTGACCATTTCGAGTTTTGAAAGCTGTTTTTGGAATATCCTCCTCCTTGATCTTCAAATGATAGTAACCTGACCTCAGGTCAATCTTAGAGAATACTTGTGCACCCTGCAGTTGATCAAACAAATCGCCACTTTAGAGAATACTCATTTTTGATGATCACCTGATTCAAGTGTCTAAAATCAATACAAAGCCTCAATGTTCCATCCATCTTTTTAACTAACACCGGAGCACCCCATGATGAAATATTAAGCCAAATAAAATCTTATTTAATAGTCCTTGTAGTTGCTTTTCTAATTCCATATACTCAAATGATGTCATTTTGTAGAGAGGCTTACATATTGGGATTGTCCCAAGGACCAAATAAAAAACAAAGTCATGTTTGGAGATAATCCAAGCAAGTCATCCTGGGATACATTAGGCAAGGAGATAAATCATGTCCAATACTCTCAAAATAAAAGATCGACTAATCAAATATGCAAAAAGTGATCCTTTGTTATATACCAATTCATACTAGTATGATAGGAAGATAGTCAATCCATACCAAGTATAATATCAAAACTCCAAATCTCTAGGAGAACTAAATCAGCAAAAGTTTAGTTTCTCCAATAAGAATCAGACAAGAGGACCAGATTCAAGTTTGTTATCAAAGAATCTCCAATGATCGTATTTACATATAGCACATAATGCAGTGGTCTAGGTTGAATACCCAAATGATAAGCAAAATATTACGAATCAAATCGTAGATGGGACCTATGGTCAAACAAATATTTACATTCTTTCATAAACATGCATAATACCTTTGACCACTGATTCAGAAGTTTTAGAATCATATTCAGTGATAGCATACACTTTGACATGGGCTGATGATTTAAGAGGCAGTGACTCTTTCTCCTTGTTCAAAGGGCAGTCTTTTATTTTATGATCTAACTTTCCACAAGCAAAATAGACTCTAGTCATCAACAAACACAAACTTGTTTCATATTTTAACTTGTAATTCACACATGATTGAGTCTTTTGTGGTGACTTCCCTTTTTCAAATCCAAATATCTTGACCCTCTTGTTATCACTTTCTAATTCATTTCCAATCATATTTTTATTGGTAAACTTGTCCTTATCATTCTTGCTAGTGATCTTTAAAAATTCTTTTCATTGTTCCCATTAATGATCAACCTCTACTTCTAATATAAGGTGACAAAAGAAATATTTTAATCATTAAAACAATTTCGTACATCAAATATCTTCTCTATTCGCATCATCCATTTTTCTGCCACTAATAGATTAGGTGCACCATGCTTCTGCTGCGCCACTCAGATTCAATATCCCCGATTACCCCTTTCATCCCACTTAATTAATCAAAACCAGATGAAATAGGAGGACTAAATGTCATCGTCATCCTAGATTCCTAAAATGCATCAAAGAAAATTTCCACCGATCACTATAGTTCACTAGACCTCAATATATTTTGCACGTCAACATATCAAATATTTTAGTGATCCTCAAACCATGCTCTGATACCACCTCTGTCACGCCCCTCAAAATATTGATAATATTAAAGATTTTTCAACACAAATCCATCCAGGATCCAATCACACATTTGAGGTCACTAAGAAAATATTCAGATCAAAATTTCACCTCTATAATCTACAAATTTATAAACCCTGAGCAATTCATAAACATACAACACATCGCTCGATGATTCATAAAATCTGAACCCAACTCACCAAAATAATAACCACGGCATAAATTCACAAGTATAGGGTCTATATAGTCACAAAACCAACGTTTACCATAAGTTCATATCATTACACGAATTAAACTTAACATTCCAGAACCCTAGACATGAGAGGTCCTTTAAACTTATACAAAATCCACAAGTTTAGATTCATCGTTAACATTTCATTAGATGCAGAGTGTGCTTATACAACAAAATCATATATACTAATAAAGATCTGCCCAAAATCTTTTAGCTTTCCACTACCTCAGCCCAACCTTAACATTTAAGCGAGCGACAAGCGATCTTGAAAAATTTATACAGCAACGGGGTGAGCATATAAAGCTCAGCAAGTGACTAACATATCCATGATAAAAGAGGAAAATTTTCAAACAAATAAGCTTTAATAATGCAAGGCAGAATATAAGAATCCATAGACATAATCTCATTAGGTGTAGAATCACAAATGTCATTTCAATCAAGCATAATTGGTTCATACAGATGGAGCATAGAGTAATTGAAGTATATCAATAGCATGAGAAATGTTCCGGAGCATATCAACAACATATGGAACATTTCGAAGCATAACAATAACAAATGAAACATTTTGGAGCATATCAAAGGCGTACGAAAATGTTTCGGAGCATATCAATGATAAGTGAAACATTTCGGAACATATTGTTAGGAACCTTTTTATGAGCTTTTGAATAATGTTTATTGAGTCTGTTTAGTCCAGTTGTTTATTGAACCGGTTTGGTTCAGTTAGAGTCAAGTAGAGGATTATTTAATATTTATTTATTATTAGAGTTCAAGTCCTGATGGACTCTGGGTGGAACTCTATAAATAGGGATGTAACTCCTCTTTTCAGTAATCTATGAAAAATATTATTCTGTCTTTGGACAAACCCTAGGAGGCCGATCCCCTCGAAGTGATCAAGGAGGGCCGATCCCCTCGAAGCGATCATTATTATCCCCATTTCTCCCCTTTCTCCCACGATAAGACTTTAGGGTCTTATCATTTGGTACGATAAGACCTTTAGGGTCTTATCAATTGGGGAAAGAAAGAAAGAAAGAGAGAAGAAGAAGAAGCACCCCTGCTTCCCCTGCGTCCGGCCAGCCCAGTCATCGGCCGTCGCTTTTCTCCGGCCAGCACCCACCATCGCCCCGGTTCCCGGCCGGCGACCACCACCGCCGGGGTTCCCCGGCCAGGAGACGACGCTGCCAGCGTCCATCCCAGCCCTACTGCCGCCGCCCGCCTCCCCTTGCGTCGCAGCGCAGCCGCTCGACTCTTCTCCTCGGCGATCGTTGGTGACGCTGCTCCCAGCCGCGCCACCACCGCTGCCTCTCCACCGCAACCCTAGCCGTGCCCCCCCTTGGGTCGCAGCCGCAGCCGCCTGTTGCCGCAGCCCCCCGTTGCAACGGTTGCAGAAACAGAGTTCCTCTGTTGTCGCAATCCCTCGTCGATCGCAGCCGCGCCGCCTCCAGCACTCCTCTTCCCCTCCAGCGCCATCGCCGACCAGCCAACCCATCACCACTGCGGGCCACCGTGCGACGACCGCCGCACGCCTCCCAGCAGCCGATCCTCCTTGCTCTGCATCTTTTGTAACCGAAACAGGGCTATCACGACAACTCACATCTGCTGCCCTTGTTTCCAACCGCCGCCGTCGCCGTCGCCTTCCAGCTGCTGCTCCCCCGTGCGACGACCGCCGCTCGCCTCCCAGCCGCTGCTTCCCCTTGCTCTGCATTGGTGGTGGCCGAAACAGGGCAGTTACCACCGTCGCAGTCGCGGGTCCCCTTGCTGCCGCAGTCGTGGATCCCCTTGCTGCTGCGAACGCCGGCTGCCACCAGCGTCGCCACTGCTGCCACCAGCGTCGCCACTGCTGCCCAGCCAGCGACGACGCCGCTCGCCACCCAGCCTGCCACAACCCTCGCTGCCTCCTTCTCCACCGCCGCCGCTGCGCTCCGGCCAGCAACAACTGCTGCTACTAGCCACCGCAGCGTTCACCTCAACCCCCTCGATCTGCACCGTTGCTGTAGCCCCCCTTGTTCTGCATCGTTGCCGCAGCCACTGATTGCCACCACTGCAGTCTCAACCCCGATCGCTTCAACGCCACCTCCCTCTTGTTCTGCCTCTGCTGCTGCAGTTGTCGGTTGCCATCACCGCAGCCTCAACACGGCTGCTCGGCGATTGCTTCCTTAGGTCACAACAGTCGCAACCGTCGTCTGTCAGCCTTGGTGCTCTCATCTCACACAGTGACACAAACACAGGGTAGCTACTCTTCCTCTAATGTAGCGACCGCAGCACTGCCCTTGGCGTCCACCTCCTCGGCAACTTCGCATTGATAGTGTTGATGCCCTTGACCCGACACCAAAAACAGGAGTTGAGATTACAAATTTGCAGTCTTACGCAATGGCCACTGATAACTCGGTGAAAGCACTAATGGAAGCATTGGAAATCAGAATTGAGAATCGATTGCAAGAAACACTTAATGATTTCAAAAAGAGCCTACTCGAGAGCCTCAGCAAATTTCAACAAAATGGGGGCTCAAGTTCTACGTTGCACATATATGAAAATACAGGAAAAGGGCCCCAACATTGTGACACAAGTTACTCATACATGAAGATGAAATTTCCAAGATGGAAAGATAGAGATTCGACCAATTGGATCTCTAAAGTAGAAAATTTTTTTCGTTTTCACAGAACCTCAGAAGAATCTAAGGTAGAAGTGGCCTCAATCCAGCTCGAGGGAGATGCACTCCAGTGGTACGATTGGTATGAAACTTTCCACGGAGTTCCTTCATGGGAGAAGTTCAAAAGAGGGCTTCTTGTTCGCTTTGGCCCATCCGAACATGAGAATGTTGATTGCCAACTCGCCAAAATTCATCAAACTTCTATAGTATTAGAATATCAGAGTAGGTTTGAAAGATTATCAAATCAAGCTAGAGATTGGTCAAACCGACAACTTCTGGATACATTTATTGAAGGGTTTATTCCAGAGATCCGGTGTGAAGTTAAGGCTCGTCAACCCCGTACTATGATAGCTGCGATCTCATTTGCAAATCTATATGAGAAAAAAATTAGCAAGGAAAGATCAGCAAGGGGTTTGTATTATGATGAAAAATGGAGTATGGAGCACCGATGTAAACAAGGGCAACTTCTGATGATTGAACCAATTGCAGAGGAACCGAAAGCTAAGAATGTGGACTCCGATCATGAAGGTATAAATTCTAATGAAGATGTTGGACATACCATATATACAATGCATGCATTAACCGACTACTCTAACTCGCAAACTATGGAAGTTGGCGAAACTCTGGAACATCAACCTGTTATAGTTTTGATTGATACTGGTAGCACTAACAATTTTATGGACAGTGAGACTATTGACCGATTGGCCCACCACATTAAAGACTATGACAGATTCGAAGTAAAGATCGTTGATAGACGGATTTTCACTTGTGATAGCAAAGGTTCAAAGATAAAATTGATTATACAGGGCCAGAAGTTTCATGCAACGATTGCTACATTGAAAGACCGACTTATTGCTTACACTATCAAAAAGTGGAGATCATACTTACTTGATCAACGGGTTGTGATGCGTTGCAGATAGTCTATGGCTAAAGTGCTGAAAGAGAAGTTCCCAGAGATTGATGCTGCTCGGCCTTGAGGACAAGGCCGATTTGAAGAGGGAGGAACTGTTAGGAACCTTTTTAAGAGCTTTTGAATAATGTTTATTGAGTCTGTTTAGTCCAGTTGTTTATTGAATCGGTTTGGTTCAGTTAGAGTCAAGTAGAGGTTTATTTAATATTTATTTATTATTAGAGTTCAAGTCCTGATGGACTTTGGGTGGAACTCTATAAATAGGGATGTAACTCCTCTTTTCAGTAATTTATGAAAAATATTATTTTGTCTTTGGACAAACCCTAGGAGGCCGATCCACTCGAAGTGATCAAGGAGGGCCGATCCCCTCGAAGTGATCAAGGAGGGCCGATCCCCTCGAAGCGATCATTATCATCCCCATTTCTCCCCTTTCTCCCACGATAAGACTTTAGGGTCTTATCATTTGGTACGATAAGACCTTTAGGGTCTTATCAATTGGTATCAGAGCCTACGATAAGACTTTAGGGTCTTATCACATATCAATGCCGTATGGACCATTTCGGAGCATTTCAAAGATGAATACGAAACAGAAGCTCAAATGTCGAATTTGACGTTTCATTCATATCATTCATATCCAAAGCATGTATAGCAACACATAACCAAAGCTCTGGATACCATATCAAACATACAGAAGGTGAAGTGGGACCATAACATAATATGGTACATCCATTTCTGAATGACCACCAAACATAAGTCTCCCACGTCTGGGAGCTCCATCCACCCATGTCTGAGTGAAGTCATAGGGGTCGGCAGAGCATCTCAGGCTCTATGCATAACTCCCTTCACCATTTCTAGTGAAGGTTCACAATATCCGACAAACACCAGAGTACAAAAGGATAGTATAAACAATGAATAACACATATCGGAAGCACACGCGGAACAACAAAACTTACATGTGCCTTTACGAGTCCAATCGAAATAAGCAATAATCTTTCATAATTATATTCAGATTTGAAAGTAATTGAAAGCAAGGGCACATATGGAATCCAAGCAATCACATACAACTCAATTCAAATAAGAAGGTTAGATGAATTCGATATCCAAAGGAATGGAACTAGAATAGGCACACATCGAAAGCAAATGCAGAACAATGGGTTATACATGTGCCTATATAAGTCAATGTGATATACCATAAATGTTACATAATATGTTCAGGAATGGTAATAATTTATAGACAAGACCAAACAAGAATTTAAACATTAATATAAGCCACAATTGAGTGAAGGGAACTGAACAAAATCTATTTCCAAACGAACGAAAACAGAAGATACGAAATCGATCAAAGCTTGATTTCTGATAGAATTCGAGAGGCTCTTTAGATAAATACTTCAGATTATCAATTATGCTCCAATACCCTCAAGAATGCTATTGTCGAAAGATATATCAATCTATTTTTTGTTGAAACATGTTTCGTACGAATCATGATTTCCAACAAAGAGTTACCTTTGATTTGGTAACACAAGGTCAAAAACAGAATCACTGTTTTGCAGAATTCATAGGGTCGGATTCAACAGATAATAGGATAGGCATTTGAATTCCAAAATTTTCAAACTATATGTCAAAAGAAAGGTCTACAAGTCTAGTTTCGAACGAAGTCAGTTTGGTATAAATTAGAATTTCCAACTGGGACTTATAGGTATTTTAGTATCGAAAGGTCAGAAATTTTGATCCCTGTTCTGCAGCATCTATAGGCTCATTTGAAACAGACGTTTGGGTAAGTATTCGGTGTCCAAAATCTACAAAATTAGTGTCAAAAGAAAGATATAAGAGTCTAATTTCAAACTAGCTATGTCCTGCCTGAATTCACATTTGGTGCTAAAAATTATAGCTAAAACAGTGTATAGGGGTCAGTTTACCAAAAAAATTTCAGATCATTGGTTTTATGTCCAAAGAGAGAAATATCATGTTCTAAGCATAAATCTTTCAGAATCAATATAGGAATATAGACGAATACTTCTGTAGGATGAGGTTAGAATACTTGCCTTTGAGAATTATGATCCCAATTGAGAAGATTTGAGTAAGAAACCTCAAAGCCCCAATTTTTTTCTTCTTCTTCTTCCCCCTTTTTTTTTCCTCTTCTTTCTTTCTTTCTCTATTCATCCACGTAGCTGCCTTCTCTGGTTCCTTAAGAACGAAGGCAGAGAGGCTTAAACGGTGGGATTTGTATTTTTGTGTATTTTGTAGTTTAGTCCTTGTATTATTATATTTACGATTAGGTCCTCAAGGTTTACATATAGGTCCTCAGATTTTTTTTTTCTTTTTGAACAACTCCACCAAATCTTAAGAATAAGTTCTCAGATTCATATTTTTATTATTTTATCAAATTTAAAATAGATACTTACATTACAACTAGAAACTTATACGAAAATTCAGAAATGAGGGATGTTACAGGTTGGCCCAAATCAATTTCCAATTATGTGCTAACTATGAAATCTAAGGCATACTTATGCTAAACAAGTCTCTAAGTCTTGGTTTCTTCTGGTGAGCTTCCGGCGATCTTCCGGCGAACTTCCAACGATCTCCCGGCAATGTTCCAACGGACTTCTGATAAGCTTCTGGGCTTCACAGTGATCTTCTTGGCGAGTTTTGATGAGCTTCTTCTAGCAAGCTCCTGGACTACTCGGTTGGTTCTTATAGAACTTCCGACAAACGTCTAGACTTCTGACGAACTCTCGAACTCCTAACGAAATCGTGTCTTTGACTTTGGGACTTCATTTTGCTTCATGCTTTGCTATCATAGTTAATCTTGCACATGTAAAACACACTTCGATCTAGACAATTATTACTAAGCATGAATCATGTTGTCTAGTATGTCATTGGTCCATCAACGTTTCGTCTGATTCTTCGGCGCATCGCCCTCACTTGCAGCCTATTGCCCAATCAACCAGTTGACTCCGCAACTCTGATATCCTTGGCTCAACATCTGCTCTTCTTAGCCCAATACCCAATTCCATGGCCTGAAGCCTTCTGTCGATACGTCGACCGATCCTCCGGCTCAACGTCTAATCTTTTGACATGTTTCACCGGCCCAACATGATTCTTCCTGCTTGAATTGTCTCATCCTATTCGAAGCATCCTGCGTCACTCAAAATGCAGATCAAATCATAAATACTATTAATTAGTTTCATCATTAAAATTCGAGATTCAATAGATGGGAAGAAGTAGACCCGATTGGTTGGATCTCGTGCGTAGAGAGATATTTTCGATACCATAAAACCGCGGACACATCTATGGTAGAAATTACGGCTATACATCTTGAAGGGATGCCATACAGTGATTTGACTAGTTTGAAGACACTCATGGAGTCTTCTCATGGTGATAATTCAAAGAAGGACTGTTGATCCGCTTCGGACCAACCGATTATGAGAACATTAACGGACAGCTAGCAAAGATCCGACAAACCTCCCCCATTCAGGAGTACCAAATCAGGTTTGAAAAGTTATCTAATCAAACTCATGATTGGTCTGAAAAACAACTATTAGGGACCTTTATTGAGGGCTTAAAGCTAGAGATCTGGGGAGAAGTCAAAGCACGAAAACCATACATGCTTATGGTAGCCATCTCTTTCGCACGACTTCAAGAGGAGCGATTGAACCATGAAGCCCGGAGGACTAGAGTCACTCCCTGACCAGCAATTCCAAAGCCCTTAGACCCCCCTACTATCATCCAAGCCTCTGCACCAAAAAGGTTGACAAGAGAAGAGCTTTGGGAGTGATCTGCGAAGGGGTTATGTTGGCATTGCGATGAGCTGTGGAGCCGCAAGCATCGCTGTAAAAAAGGGAGACTTCTTATGATTGAACCAGTAGAAGAAGAGGTCATTGAAAATCAAGAAGAGAGCCTTGAACACGAAGAAGAAGATACAGAAGAAGAGCCACAACTGACCAACTTTATGGTACACACACTAGTCGGCTACTCAAACCTGCAAACAATGAAAGTCGGAGGCCTTCTTAAACAACAACCAATCACTATTCTCCTTGACATGGGCAGCACTAATAACTTCCTAAACAGTAAGGTTGCTGCTCGGATGGTACACCACATCGAAGGTTGCAGCAAGTTCGACGTAAAGGTTACCGACAGAAGAATCCTAAAGTGCGACCAAAGATGTCCGCAGGTGAAACTATTACTGCAAGACCAAGAAATTATCACCGAATTCTTCCTCCAACCAATTGATGACTATGAGGCCATGCTTGGCTTAGAATAGCTAATGATGCTGGGTGATGTCTCTTAAAACTTTTCTAAATTAATTATGAAATTCTATTGTAAAGGCAAACAGATCATCCTATGCGGGAAGCGTAGAAGCAACGTAACCACCGTTTTGACCCAACGAATGGAGAAAGTTTTACACAAGGTAAATAGTGGCTTTTTGATACATCTCCAGCAGCAACCAGAGGGGAATAAAATAGAAATTGAAGATCAAAATCTCGCCCAATTGCTTGCTAAATTTACCGACATTTTTGCTAAGCCGCACGGTCTTCCTCCTACTCGGCAACATAACCATCATATTCCAATCCTTCTGGGCAAGCCACTAGTAAACACTTGGCTGTACCGATATCCTCACCTCCAGAAGGATAAAATTGAAAAGATCATAAAAGAGATGCTTGAAACAGGGGTGATTTAGCCAAGTTACAACCCCTATTCCTCACCGGTGCTACTTGTACGCAAGAAGGATGGAACTTGGTGGATGTGCATCAACTATCGAGCTTTAAATGGCATCACTATCAATGACAAGTACCCAATACCAATAGTGGATGAACTTCTTGATGAGTTGGACCTCTGATCTGGTTACCACCAAATTCGGGTATGTGAAGACGACATTCCAAAAACTGCATTCTGCATATATAATGGCCATTATGAATTCTTGGTAATGCCTTTTGGACTCATTAATGCTCTTTCAACCTTCCAAAGTCTCATGAACGATATTTTTCAGAGCTTTCTTCATAAATTTGTGCTAGTATTTTTTTATGATATTCTCATTGATAGCCCTTCTCTTTAGACTCACTTTCAGCATTTACGGGTTGTTTTGACAATCCTTCGGGTGAATACTCTTTTTGTTAAGGAATCAAAGTATAGTTTTCTCTAGCAAAAAGTAGAGTATCTTAAGCACATAATATTAGAAAGAGTGGCGGTAGACCCAACAAAAATTGAAGCAATGCAAGGTTGGCCGAAACCTAAAAATATGAAATTACTACATGGATTCTTTGGACTAACAGGCTACTACCAAAAATTTGTTAAGGACTATAGGAAGATTAGCGCACCCCTCACTTCTCTACTGAAAAAAGATGCCTTTCAATGGTCGGACAAAGCCTTCGCTGCCTTCGACAAACTTAAGGTAGCCATGATGACGATGCCGGTGCTAGCGCTACCAGATTTCAGCCGACCCTTCATCATTGAAGTCGATGCATCTAGAGTTAAAATTAGAGCCGTTCTCATGCAAGATGGTCGACCACTCACATACACTAGCAAGACATTATCTCCCTCCCATCAAAATATATCAATATATAGTAAGGAGATGCTCGCCATTGTGCATGCAGTAACAAGGTGGAGACCTTACTTGATCGGTCGGCGATTTTAAATTAAAACTGACTGTAGAAGCCTCAAATACTTTTTGGAGCAAAAGATATCATTCCTTGAGTAGCAAAAATGGGTAATCAAACTTCTTGGATTTGATTATGAAATTATTTACAAAAAGAGGAAAGAAAATATTGTTACAGATGTAATCTCACGGCTACCTGAGCAAGCTAAGTTTTCAACAATTTCACTTTCGACCAGCGACTTCCTTGAGAATATTAAGAGGGAATGGTAGAAAGATTTAAAGACTAGTAAGATCATAAAAAAATTGGAGGAAGCACTTGTCATGCCCCTCAAAATATCCATAATATTAAAATTTTCATCGCAAACCAATCCAGGATCCAAACAAATATTTGAGGATACTGAAAAACATTCTATCAAATTCACATCTATAAAACCTGTATAGTTTATAATCATATATCACATCACTCGATAATTCACATTTATGGCAACCCAAGCCAACTTAACAAACATTAACAATATTTATAAATCCATAAATCCATAAGCTAAGTAATTTATATAATCAGAACTCCAACAATTTACCATAAGTTCATATCATTGTAAACTAGACTTAACATTCCAAAATTCCAAATAAGAGAGATCTTCTAACACTTTTACAAGGTATATCCATTTCGGTTCATCGACAACATTTCATTATATACAAAATATACTTATACAACAATAACATAATAACTAACAAGACTTGCCTATAATTCTGAATAGCTCTCCACTGCCTCAGCCCAATTCATACATCTCAAAGAGTGACAAGCTGACCTGAAAGATTTTATATAACAACAGAGTAAGCAAAAAATAGCTCAGCAAGTGACAAAGCATATTCAGAACAAAAGGATTGATTTCAAACAAGTAAGATATCATAATGCAAGGCAGAATACAAGAATTTTCAAGATACCATATCATTAGATACAAAATCATATGTGTCATGTCATTCAAAACCTATTTGGTTCATAATAGATGGAGCATAGAGTAATTGGAGCATATCAATAGCGTATGAAATGTTTCGGAGCATATCAACTACATATGGAACATTTCGAAGCATAACAATAGCGAATGAAACATTTCGGAGTATATTAAAGGCGTATGAAATGTTTCAGAGCATATCAATGATAAATGAAACATTTCGGAATATATTAATGGCGTATGGACCATTTCGGAGCATTTCAAAGAACGAATACGAAACAGAAGCTCAAACGTCGAATTGACGCTGCACATTTCATTCTTATCCAAAGCATGTATAGAAACACATAACCAAAGCTCTGGATATCATATCAAACATACAGAAGGTGAAGTGGGACCATAACATAATATGGTACATCCATTTCTGAATAACCACCAAACATAAGTCTCCCACGTTTGGGAGCTCCATCCACCCACGTCTGAGTGAAGTCATAAGGGCTGGCAGAGCATCACAGGCTCTATGCATAACTCCCTTCACCATTTCTAGCAAAGGTTCACAATATCCCACAAACACCAAAGTACAAAGGACAGTATGAACAATAAATAACACATATCGGAAGCACACGCGGAACAACAAAACATACATGTGCCTTTACGAGTCAATACGAAGTAAACAATAATCTTTCACAATTGTATTCAGATTTGAAAGAAAATGAAAGCAAGAGCATTCAAGGATTCCAAGCAATCACATATAACTCAATTCAAATAAGAAGGTTAGATGAATTCAATGTCCAAAGGAATGAAACTGGAATAGGCACATATCGAAAGCAAATACGAAATAATGGGATATACATGTGCCTATATGAGTCAATACGATATAGCATAAACGTTACACAATAGTTTTCAAGAATGTAAATAATTTTAAGGACAAGAGCATACAAGAATTCAAAGTAGTAATATAAAGCTCAATTGAATAAGAAAGCTAAATGATGTCAATTTCCAAAGAAATGAAACCAGAATATGCGAAATCGACCAAAGCTCGATTTCTGGCAGAATTCAAGAGGCACATTGAACAAATGATTCAAACTATCAATCGTGCTCCAATTTACTCAGAAATATATCATTGGAAAGATATTTCAATCTATTTTCAGATAAAATAAGTCTCGTATGAATCAAAGTTTCCAACAAAGAGTTACAATTGATATAGTAACCAAAGGTCAGAAAGCAAAATTATTGTTTTGCATAATCCAAAGGGTCGGATTCAATAGATAACTGAGCAGACATTTGGACTCTAAATCTTTTAATCCAGGTATCAGAAGAAAGATTTACGAGTCTAATTTCCAATGTAATAAGATTTGAATAAATCAAAGTTTTCAACAGGACTTATAGGCAGTTCAGTATCAAAAGGTCAGAATCTTAAACGTTGCACAGATTCGAATCGTTACGTCTAAACAAGAGATATATCAAATGCAAGGCTAGAACAATTTAAAGTTCCTCATATTCAAAGCAAATGTAGAGATCAAATTACAGTAAGTAAAGATTAGGACAATTGCAATAAGAAAGATTAGAAAGCTTGCAATAGGAAAGATCAGAACACTTGCCTTTCAAATATTTTGATCTGAAGATCCAAAGAAGGTGTCAGCCCAAATCCTTCTACTTTTCCTCTGTGTCCTCTCCCTATTTCATTTTCTACATATGTCTTCTATTTTTCCTCCACAACTGCAGCTCATGCAGAACATAGAGGTATAGTCACCTGCTCTCTCTTACTCTCATTCCTCCGTTTTCTTTCTCAAACATAGCTGCCACAGCCACCGCCGCTGCTGTTGCCACAGTCGCAGCCCTTTCCACCGCACTGCCTTCTTCCTCCCCTTCTTTCACAGACACAACTGCTGCATACGCAGTCGCTGCCGCCGCGGCCGCAACCCCGTCCGCAGCCACTTCCCCCCCCCCTTTCCTTTCTTTTCTTTCCCAGCTGCAATTGCAGCATTCATAGTCGCAGCCATGGCCGTGGCCACCACAACCACAGCCTCTTCTTCCTCCCCTACTTATCTTCCTCTCCTTCTTCTCTTCCAGCTGTAGCTGCCATTGCCGCAGCCGCAGCCCCTTCTTCCCCTTCTCTTCTTCTTCTCCTTCCCTTCTTCCTTCCTCTTCCTCTTTCCCTGCCACAGCTGAAGCTGCCACAACCGCGGCTGCAGCTGCTTCTTTCCCTTCTCCTATTCCTTCTCCTTCCTTTCTTTTTCTTCTCTTCTTCCTCACCTTCTCTTCCTCTCCTTCTCATCCAACTGCAGCTGCCACCGCCGCAGCCGCAGCTCCTCCTTTC
>NC_088342.1:25800000-25802500 GCF_036884655.1 Musa acuminata AAA Group | reverse complement strand
TAGGTCATTTGACCGAACCACTCTAAAAATCGGCGTAATCTCTGGTTTGCTTTTTATTATTGTCATTTACATTACTGCAAATCTTCTTACTGCTTTAGTTCCTTATTACTCTTGCTGCGCAACTTTAAGAATACGCCTTCAAGTTAAATTTCTCAAGTTTCATTCTTAACGTACGAAAGATTTTGTTAAAATCGAAGTTTTAATCCGCTGCACTAATTCACCCCCCCCTCTTAGTGCCGCTCCGATCCTAACAAGTGGTATCAGAGCCACGTTTTTCTACCTTGGTTTAACACCCAAATAGAAATGGCTCTTTACGGCTTTCAAGAGGGTCACTCTCTCATTTGTCCTCCCTTTTTCAATGGGACGGACTACACTTGTTGGAAAACTCGAATGAGAGTTTTCTTACTTTCTTTGGATTTGAATTTATGGGACATAGTCGAAAATGGATTTGAAATGTCTTTTCTCCCAATGAACCATTGGAATGATTTGGAGAAGAAGATGTTTTCTTTAAATGCAAAGGCTATGAATGCCTTATATTGTGCACTTGACAAAAGTGAATTTAATCGCGTTTCGATGTGTGACTCGGCTTTTGATATTTGGAGAACTCTAGAGGTCACTCATGAAGGCACTAGCCGAGTGAAAGAGTCCAAAATCAATATTCTTGTGCATTCTTACGAACTTTTCCGGATGAAACCAAGTGAGTCCATCGGAGACATGTACACCCGGTTCACGGATGTCATCAATGGACTCAAAGCTCTTGGTAAAAGTTTTTCTAATTTTGAACTAGTCACTAAAATCTTAAGATCCCTTCCAAAAAGTTGGGATCCAAAAGTTACGGCCATTCAAGAGGCCAAGGACCTTAAAACATTCCCTCTCGAAGAACTTATTGGGTCTCTAATGACCTACGAAATGAACAATGTGACAAAAAAGAAACTCGAGAACAACCTTCCAAATGATAGGAAGGATTTGGGACATAGAACACATGAATACCACTCGAGCATAAGCTCAAGTGATGATGAACTTAAACTACAAATGAAACAAAAATTAAAAAGCAAAAAGAATGGAACTACTTGCTTTGAACGCAAGAAGAACAAAAGTTGGGATGAATTGAGCTCTTCCGAAGACGAGGAGAAAATCAAGAAAGGCGAGGTGGCAAACTATGCCTCACCCTCTTACAACAATGAGGTAATCAAAATCCCACTAATTTATTTTGATATTACATAATACTTTCTTGAGTTATTTTTAATTTTGTTTAGGATTAATTTTCTTGAAAATTGCATGTGTTATGTTAATGCAGTAAAATGTTAGATATAAATCTAATTCTTATACACCTAGTAAGATTAATCTTATATATGTGCTTGAGAAGCAAGAATTTGTACTTTGACGATTTCCATATTGATTTTCAATGACGATGCATGACTTTTGAATGGAAGGTTTTATGATTTTTTTTATGAACCTTATCTTTGGTTTTCAAACATGATGTATAGTTTTGACATATGAACAAAATTTGAGCATGCTAAGATAAAGTTAATCATATAAATTAAAACTAAAGAAGTTTTAGTTATCTATAAGAATCATTCAAAATTATGTTCAATAAAAATGCAAAATGATGGAATGAAAATATTAAATGTTTTAATACCATTTTATGCATGAGATTTTAAAAGTTATACATAATGATCTTGATGGTTGTTATGAAGAAATTTGTTTTTCGATCCTAAATGATTGATGATATATATATATTTTTTGGCACAAAAAGGACAAAGGCATACTTATATGAAACAACTAAATAGATAAAAGTATTTTTCTTGAAAATTCTTGGTTTGATGAATCTATTTTATCATCTTTTTATGAATATCTTGAAAATGATTTTGATTTGATGATTTGAATTTGAATGAGCTTTATCTTGATTTTTCGAGATTTATAACTTGAGATTTACTCTATAAAAATCAAGATCTTGTATCCTCAATGTTCCTTTTTAGCATCTATTATCCAAATGAATTATGATTGGTATCATTGCTATATTTCTTCTTATCGTGCACTAAAGAGAAAATTTTTCTAAATGAATCGTGATATTTCGGAACCACAATTCTTTTTATGATTCACAATGAATTGAGAAATTTTATATGCTTGAATTAATATCTTATTCTAAGATTGAATGAATTTTATCTATATCATGATCTCCTAAGATTTTTTCTTGATTATTTAAGAGGAGATTTTTCAAAACAAAACGTGTCTTCTATTATTATCTTTTCATGATATGATTTTCATGCAATTCCTTGTACTCATGAAATATTTATCTCATCACCCAATAACTCTTCTTGATATTCCTTATGTGATGAAACAAAATAATGCATGAAATTCAAATAAGAAGTTAATGATCATGCATGATAGGATGTAATGAATTTTGACATTTAGATACTATCATTTGAATAGCTATGATCATGTTGCCAAAATGATTTATCATGAATGCTTGAATATCATGTATGATATGCCGATATTG